>NC_066515.1:1863096-1969018 GCF_024679095.1 Eriocheir sinensis
CATCCCTTCCCTTCCCTTCCCTTCCATTCCCTTCCCCATCCCTTCCCTACCCTTTCCTTCCCTTCCATTCTTTTCCCTTCGATTCCCTTCCCTTCCTTCCCCTTCCCTTCCCTTCCCTTCCCTTCCCTTCCCTACCCTTTCCTTCCCTTCCATTCTTTTCCTTTCGATTCCCTTCCCTTCCTTCCCCTTCCCTTCCCTTCCCTTCCCTTCCCTATGATTCCCTTCCCTTCCCTTCCTTCCCTTCCTTCCCTTCCTTCCATTCCTTCCCTTCCTCTCTTCTCCCATCTCTTCGGCATCTTCCTTTCCTGTCTCCCACTCCTGTTTCCTTCTCTTCTTCACGCCGAGATGCTGTGATCTACTCTTCACCAGGGAGGAGTGGGCACAAGAGCTGAATGTTCTAATACCATTACGAACACTTCAGATTCCAGTGAATACGAAGACACTGAAGCAATTTTAATTGGAATACAAATAAAAACACTTCTTGAACGCAACGACGAATACTTTTCCCTGAACAACACCTTGGCGTGACTGTGTGTGGCAGTGTTCCAAAGTGTTGCACCAATACCTGACGTGAACCTGTACCGTACACGATCGCCACACGTACCCGGGAGGCTGGACTCATAGGGAAATAATGTTGGAAAGTTTCGTTTAGTCGGCGCAACATCTGTGGTCATATGCCGGAGAGAGACAGAACGGGAAGGAATTATAGGAAAAGTTTTGTTTAGTCGGCGCAACATCTGTGGTCATATGCCGGAGAGAGACAGAAGGGGAAGGAATTATAGGAAAAGTTTTGTTTAGTCGGCGCAACATCTGTGGTCATATGCCGGAGAGAGACAGAAGGGGAAGGAATTATAGGAAAAGTTTTGTTTAGTGGGCGCAACATCTGTGGTCATATGCCGGAGAGACAGAAGGGGAAGGAAGGAAAGTTTCGTTTAGTCGGTGCAACATCTGTGGTCATATGCCGGAGAGAGACAGAAGGGGAAGGAATTATAGGAAATGTTTTGTTTAGTCGGCGCAACATCTGTGGTCATATGCCGGAGAGAGACAGAAGGGCAAGGAACTATAGGAGAAGGGAACAGACCCCAGGAGACGGGACACAACCCCCGATTAATACCTGGTACCCATTCACTGCTGAGTCGTAGGGAACAGCGGCGGGTATCTATGATGGATTTTGAAGTATTCGTCAGATCATTACCAGAACACGAACACTTGTCGCTTGTGTTCGAATACCAATGAGACAGGGCCGTTTTAATTTAAATGAAATTATTTATATCAAGTGATTTAAACCGATTTAAATGAGAGTAAAATAATCATGATTTAAAAAAAAAATTAACATTCTGTATTTAAAATGATTTAAGTGTTAAATCAAGAGTAAAATATCTGATTTAAATTATATATATATAAGTAAGAAGGAAGAACATGTGAACCAGTTGTAGAGGAAAAGTATTAAGTGTACTTGTCCTGTACTTGTCCTGTAGTGGTCCTGTAGTGGTCCTGTAGCTAGGCAGGCACCAGTGAGTCATTGCCGTCTCACAAAAAAAAAAAAAAAAAAAAAAAAAAAAAAAAATAGTAAAAAAGATAAACTATTAATTAGTCCTACTTATGATGTTTATGTGAAAAACTCATCTTGGGTAATTATTTTTTATTATTATATTTATTTATTTATTTATTTATATATTTTTTTTTATAAATGGACGGATACAAGGAGGTAAAGAAGGGAAGGTTTCATTTAACATTAGACAAGTTCAATACAAGAAAATGGCCTCATAACACTCAAACAAACAGTCACTGGAAACGAACAAGGATTAATGCAAAAAATAATAACTCAAATAAAAAATCGATTTAAATTCATAAACCGATTTTTTTTTTAGAGAGGGAAAATCGAGACTTCTTCCACCCTGCAACGATAACACTTAGATTCATATCGATAACTATTCCAATACAAATACCAATACACCCAAATACTGTATTGGAATGTGTTGGAATGCTGTATTGTGTGTGTGTTGGAATGCTGTATTGGAATGTGTTGGAATGCTGTATTGGAATGTGTTGGAATGCTGTATTGTATGTGTTGGAATGCTGTATTGGAATGTGTTGGAATGCTGTATTGTATGTGTTGGAATGCTGTATTGTATGTGTTGGAATGCTGTATTGTTTATGTGTTGGAATGCTGTATTGGAATGTGTTGGAATGCTGTATTGTATGTGTTGGAATGCTGTATTGTTTATGTGTTGGAATGCTGTATTGTTTATGTGTTGGAATGCTGTATTGTATGTGTTGGAATGCTGTATTGTATGTGTTGGAATGCTGTATTGTATGTGTTGGAATGCTGTATTGGAATGTGTTGGAATGCTGTATTGTTTATGTGTTGGAATGCTGTATTGTATGTGTTGGAATGCTGTATTGTATGTGTTGGAATGCTGTATTGGAATGTGTTGGAATGCTGTATTGGAATGTGTTGGAATGCTGTATTGTATGTGTTGGAATGCTGTATTGTAATGTGTTGGAATGCTGTATTGGAATGTGTTGGAATGCTGTATTGTAATGTGTTGGAATGCTGTATTGTTTATGTGTTGGAATGCTGTATTGTAATGTGTTGGAATGCTGTATTGGAATGTGTTGGAATGCTGTATTGTAATGTGTTGGAATGCTGTATTGTATGTGTTGGAATGCTGTATTGTTTATGTGTTGGAATGCTGTATTGTATGTGTTGGAATGCTGTATTGTATGTGTTGGAATGCTGTATTGTTTATGTGTTGGAATGCTGTATTGTTTATGTGTTGGAATGCTGTATTGTATGTGTTGGAATGCTGTATTGTATGTGTTGGAATGCTGTATTGTTTATGTGTTGGAATGCTGTATTGTATGTGTTGGAATGCTGTATTGTTTATGTGTTGGAATGCTGTATTGTATGTGTTGGAATGCTGTATTGTTTATGTGTTGGAATGCTGTATTGTATGTGTTGGAATGCTGTATTGTATGTGTTGGAATGCTGTATTGTATGTGTTGGAATGCTGTATTGTATGTGTTGGAATGCTGTATTGTATGTGTTAGAATGCTGTATTGTATGTGTTGGAATGCTGTATTGTAATGTGTTGGAATGCTGTATTGTATGTGTTGGAATGCTGTATTGGAATGTGTTGGAATGCTGTATTGTTTATGTGTTGGAATGCTGTATTGTTTATGTGTTGGAATGCTGTATTGTATGTGTTGGAATGCTGTATTGGAATGTGTTGGAATGCTGTATTGGAATGTGTTGGAATGCTGTATTGGAATGTGTTGGAATGCTGTATTGGAATGTGTTGGAATGCTGTATTGGAATGTGTTGGAATGCTGTATTGGAATGTGTTGGAATGCTGTATTGTATGTGTTGGAATGCTGTATTGTATGTGTTGGAATGCTGTATTGTATGTGTTGGAATAGGAACCCCGAATACTCCTTCCCAGTGAGCGAGAGGCACTTCAAGGCACTACAGCAGGCACCCTCGTAATGACCCAATAAGTTTGCTGGTGCCTGTCTTTTCAAGTTTCCATGTTTGTTTCTTTTCCCTTCTACATGTTTTTTTCTTCCTCTTTTATCTTTTTTTTCTTCCTCTTTTTTCCTCTCTCGTACTTTTCCTCCTCATTATTTCTGCTCTCCATCCCGTGTCTCCTCCTGCAAGCTCTTCCCTAATGTTATATCTTACTACTATTACTACTACTACTACTACTACTACTACTACTACTACTACTACTACTACTACTACTACTACTACTACTACTAACCTATTATTGTTTTTCACTTAACAAAACATAAAAGTCGTGATGAATTTAAATAACACACACACACACACACACACACACACACACACACACACACACACACACACACACACACACACACACACACACACACACACACACACACACACACACACACACCTATAATTATGTACACACAGACCTGCGTGTAGACGAGCTTAGGTGACACCCATTGTGTGTGTGTGTGTGTGTGTGTGTGTGTGTGTGTGTGTGTGTGTAAATAGTTTTGGTATGCTTATTCATACAACACACTCTCTCTCTCTCAGGTAATTAACAAGTAAACATTTTTTTAACCCTTTCACGACGTTGTTTAACAGTGAATATTTTTTTCTTCATTATTATTATCATTATTATTATTTTGACGTTGCTGTTGTAGTAAAATCATTTTCCTTCCTCCTCCTCCTCCTCCTCCTCCTCCTCCGAAGGTATTAAGCTGCTAATTTATGATGATTGAAGAGTGAAAGGAAGGCAATAAAATCGCGCGCGCCCGAGCGAGCGAGCAAGAGAGAGAGAGAGAGAGAGAGAGAGGTGGTCCCCAGCCCTAGGAACTCTTGTGTCACACACACACACACACCGCTGAGGGCTGGGTCGGTCACGGCGGCGTGTAACTGTCACGGCATGCAGGGCCGGGGCGGGGAGGCTGTCGCCGCGTCAACACCTGGCCGCGGGGACAAGTCAACACGCCGCCCCGCCCGTTGGGGTGGCGGCGCCGCTCCAGCCGGGCTCTGGTGCGGGCGTCGGCGGCAGCGGCCTCCTCGGCGGGCGGCCCCGGGACGAGGACGCCGGGTGCCCGCGCCGCCGCACATATCAGGGCGCCGGCTTGCCCTGGCCCGTGATGGCAGGGGGATTGGTGTCCGCGCGGCGCGCTGCTGGGGCTCCTGGGGCAGCAGCGGGGCGGCCGTGGCCCCAAGCGTGCCGGGGACACGGGGCAGGCCGCGGCGGTGCTGGCGAGGGTGTTGAGCAGTGCCGGGTCGCGCTCATGACGGGGCGGGGGCAGGACACGGCCCGGCGGGGCATCAGGCCAGACTGGGGTGCTGGGCCGGTGCTGGGCGTCAGCTGCCGCAGACGCGGCGTAGATCAAGATGCGAACAAGTTTCTCGCCGCCGAGGCCCGGGGCAAGGCTGCCCCAGAGGCCGTGCACCGGCAGGATGGGAGGCGGCCAGGCCCGCCGCCCGCCAGCCCCGGCAGGAGGCTGTGACGCACTGTCCAGGCGCTGCGGCGCCCACCAGCCGCGCGCTAGTGCCCCGCCGCTGCCTGCACGGCCCAGGAGCCAGGCGGCCGCGGCGCGGCAACACATCACCGCCCACTGGGGACGCGCAGCGGGCGGTGATGTCCTGCGGCACGCCGCCGTGCGGGTGTCAGCGCTGCCCGCCGGGGGCCGACGCACCTGGCGGCGGTGGTCGCCGCCTCCCGCGGCCGCCAGCCTCGCGCCCTGCAGGACGCACGGCGGGCAGCTTCCTGGGGTCGTCGCCAGGGTCGTGGTAACGTGACTGTTGACACAGCGCCTCGCCGGAACGTTCAGGCAGCGGCACAAGGACACAGCTGCCGAGCCTTGCCTTGCCGAGGTCCCAACGACTCCACGACCACCGCACGACAACATTATGACGACCTCCCCCTCCGTGACGACACGGCCTGAGCAAGCAATCTCACCTCAAACATGTTACACTTCACTGCTTTCCCCCCCCCCCCCCCCTCTCTCTCTCTCTCTCTCTCTCTCTTATGTCTTCCCTTCCCCCACTTCCTATTCCTCATCTCCTCTTTATTTCTTCTTCCTCCTCCTCCTCTTCTTCTTCTTTTTCTTTTCAATCTCAATATTCCTCTTCCACTCTTCAATCGCATCTCCTCCTCCTCCTCCTCCTCCTCCTCCTCCTCTTTATTAATTCCTTCACTCTTGTCTTCCCTTAACTACCTAATTGGTCACGTGGTCCGCCAGGGGGGTCATTAGGGGGTCACTGGAGGTCACCGGGGGTCACTGGACACGCTTTGGACACGTTTTGGTTCAGTAATTTGTTTTGTATTTTTTGAGAATTTTTTCGATTTTTTTTGGAAAGGAGGAAGAGGAGGAGGAGGAGGAGGAGGAGGAGGAGGAAACGGATTGAAGTTCAGGAGAGAAATGAAGGAGGAAAAGAAGGGAAAAAGGAAAGGAGGAAGAAAGGAGGGAGAAAAAAGGGAAGAGAGAAAGGGAGGGAAAAGAGGAAGAGAAGGAGAGAAGGAAGAAGGGAGAGGAGGAGAAGGAGGAAACTGGAGGAAGGAGAGAAGAGAGAAAGGGAGGAAAAGAAGGAAGAGGATGGAGGGAAGGAAGAAGGGAGGAGAGGAAATAAAATAAAGGAGGAGGAGAGTTCCTCGACACTCCCAGTATATATACATATATATACGTATATATATATATATATATATATATATATATATATATATATATATATATATATATATATATATATTTTTTTTTTTTTTTTTTTAATGGTGGTGTAGTGGGCAGGCAAGCAAACCGCCAAATATTCTCTCTCTCTCTCTCTCTCTCTCTCTCTCTCTCTCTCTCTCTCTCTCTCTCTCTCTCTCTCTCTCTCTCGCTCTCTCTCTCTCTCTCGTGTCTGAAGAAGAGAGAGAGAGAGGAGAGAGAGAGAGAGGAAGAGGAAAAACACGTTCACACGTGAATGCTGATGGAGGAGCGGAACATCAAAGTCTCGACTCTAGATAATACGTCTCGTCTTCTCTCTGCTGTTAGTATTTTGTAGTGATATCTTGGTTTAACATGTGTTACATACACATGCTACATTTATTTTCACCTCTTAATTATGAATAAAGCCTCCCTTACACTTCCTGAATAGCAGTGAACCTCTCCGCCACTCACACCCGAACACGACGAACACCGTTCATTCACAACAACACCTGAGTAGTACTACTGCGACGTTGACGGTTGGAGGGAAGGCTTACCACAGTGGGTACAGGAACTCATTTCCGCAGCTGTACCAGAGCCTTCGCACTCCTGCTAACCATGATCTTTTTTTTTATTTCTGCCCGGAACCGTCCCAAATCTATTCTTCAACTTACTAAAACCTCTTTCATAAATAGAAAATGTGAAACCTTGCTTTTTGTAATTCTTCCCGTGACTTCTGGCACCTAGCCAAAAATATCTCCTCCAATTTCACTTCTCCCTCTTTCCCTTCTCTCCTTAACCCTGACGGCAGCAGCGCCGTCTCATCTATCTCTAAGGCTGAACTTTTCTCTCAAACTTTCTGTAAGAACTCCATCCTGGACGATTCTGGGCATATTCCTCCCACTCTATCAATCAGTCAATGGGGCATACGCCAGGTGCGCGTCCTCGCCCACCCTATGATGCCAGGCCGGAGTCCTCGGGCGAGTCTCCATGCAGGCCCTTCCCAACCCGAGTACATCCCGGCAGGACCTATCGACACTCAGCCACGAACTCCGTGGGCGTCCCCTTGGCCTCCTCCATTCAGGATTTTCCCTACAGAGACAACCCGATGAGCAGGATCAGCTTCCGGAAAAACGTGCTACGTGCCCGTATAACCAGAGTTGGCGTTGACGGACTATGCAGGTAATATATGTCGTATCAGTCTCACGGAGTAGTCGCCGGTTTGACACAAAGTCATTCCAGCGATATCCCATGATTCTGCGTTGACACTTATTACTAAAGGCATCAATCCGCCTCTCTAAGTCTCCATTTAGTGTCCATGTCTCACAACCATAGAGTAAGACAGGGTGCACAAGGGACTTTAAGATCTGGATCTTTGTCCTTCTACACAGAAATCGACAACGCCATATACTCGTGTTGAGCGAGTCCATAACACCGTGGGCTGCCAGGCCAATACGCCCTAAGACTTCCTGGCCAGACTCACCGTTGTCATGAACTACTGAGCTACCAAGACACGTGAAACTTTCCGAGATCTCAACGTCCTCGCCACACGCATGAACAGACTGTGCCGTTTCATCAAACAAGCCTCCAAACACCTGTACCTTGGCCTTGGCCCAGGAGACCGTAAGTCCCAAGGGCTTGGCCTCCCCCCGCAGTGCCTTGAGAGCCATCACCAAGACCTCCAGCGACTCCGCCATGATTACTGCATTATCAGCAAAAACAAGGTCAGTGACCCTGGTATTGCCGATGGATGCTCCGCAGTGACTCTGGTCCACAACTCTGCCCAGTATCCAGTCAATATAAGTGTTGAAAAGCGATGGGGCAAGAACACAGCCCTGCCTCGCTCCCGCATTCACGGGAAAAGCTGGACAAGCCCCCCACACACTTCTCAGCACTCTCTGTCCCAGAATACAGGCCAGTCAGCAGACCAATATTCCTTGCAGGAATCCCACGCAGTCGCAGAAGATCCCAGAGTGCCTTACGATGCACTGAGTCAGACGCCTTCTTGATTGAGATCGACGCAAACAGCCATCCCTTGTCGAAACTCACGTCGGCGCTCCACCAGTACGCGAAGCGCTAGGATACGGTCAGTTGTTGACTTACCAGGCGTGAACCCAGACTGTTCAGGTCTCTGCAGCTTCAGCAGCTGGCTGCGAATTCGCATCAGCAATAGGTGGGCAAGCACCTTGCCTGGCACACTGAGCAGTGTAATACCACGGTAGTTGTTGCAGTCCTGTCGGTCCCCTTTCCCTTTCCAGATAGGGACGACCAACCCCCTCTTCCAGTCAGGAGGAATGGTACCGGACTGCCATACGGCAGTCAAGACCGCATGCAACCCGCGGATCATGGCCTCACCTCCAGCTTTGAGCAGCTCCGCACTGATGTTACAGGTGCCAGGTGCCTTTCCACCCCTCAACTTTGCCACAGCCTCTCTGACCTCAACCAGAGAGGGTGGGCTTTCGTCAATGGGTGGATCAGCATCCGCCACCTGCAACCCAGCAACTGGAAGCTGCCCACGTGGAGGGTCCGCCATGTACAGCTGCTCAAAGTACTCAGCCCAACGAGCCCTCTGCCCATCCATGTCCGACACGAGGCAGCCATCAGCTGTTCGGATAGCGCCCACCTAAGAGGGAGACTTGGAGCGGAGCTTCTTCAGGGCTTGGTAAGCAGGTAGGAGGTTATTTGCATTTAAGTGGCCCCCAACTTCCTCAGCGAGATCCCTGACATATCTCTCCTTGTCTCTCCTCGGGAGAGCCCTAGTCTTACGCGACAGAGCCCTGTGTTGGTCCCAGTTCCCAGCTAGTCTGGCAGCGCGACTCTCCTCAATATTCTCCAGCGTCTCCACCGAGGCAAAGCCACTCCCTAGATATCAGGCACTCCAATTCATTCCTTCGTAGCTTGAAGAGTTTCAGGTTTGAATGTATCCCACAAATCTACAGGGTCCTCCAGGTGCCAGCACCTCGAACCGATTTGAGACTGTCACTGCATACTCCTGAGCACATGAGAGGTCCTTCAGCCTCCGAGATGGAACACAGTAGTGTTGCATCTCGAGATTCTTGACCAGACACTAAACTTGAGTGTTGCAACAAATAGCCTGTGGTCAGTTGCAACGAACCCAGCACTCCGGTAAACCTGCAGTTCTGAGGGATCCTAAAACAAGTACTTACTAGGATGTGGTCAGTCTCCTTATTTTCCCTCCGGAATCGCTATACCAAGTCAAGCGGTGTAGCTCTGGTCTCTGGTACCAGGAACCCACAATTCTCAACCTTCTGGATTTTGCAAAATTCAGGAGGAGAGAGCTGCTGATGTTCCTGGTACCAGATCCATGAGACAACACATAGCTCATGCCAACCCCCATATATATATATATATATATATATATATATATATATATATATATATATATATATATATATATATATATATATATATATATATATATATAAACTCGGCAATGCAACGAAATATTCATAAAAAAATTGAATTCAAACAAATAAAAAAAGAAATTGAAAAAATTCATGCATCACGGCATATTCCCTAGTTTTAACCACATCCTGTCGTCTACACTTGGCGTGCCTTACCCACATTTTCTTAGAAAATGTTTCCACACTTGGGCCACCTGATCTCACTCTCCAGCATTCTCTAATTGATTTCGGTATGCTGCCGAGTTATCTCCATATCTCGTGGTTTACACTCGTCAAGGCTTGCCCGCGCTATTCCTGTATTAAAAACATGTACACTCACTCTCCCTGCTCGTTCCTCAAACACCCACGTGTTATCTGCTTGGACTACATGACTACAGCAGCCCCATCATTTGTATGTGTTAATTTAAGCTTTTACTGCTGCTGTGTAGTGTATGTAGTGTTTTAAAATTTTTGACTATATGCAATAGGGGGGAAGGGGAATGAGGGATTTGTATAACTCAGAATACTGAATAACTCGGCAAAACTGGGAGCCCCTATCATGCCGAGTTATAAAGGTTTTACTGTATATATATATATATATATATATATATATATATATATATAAAAATATATATATATATATATATATATATATATATATATATATAATGTTTGCATTTCGTCATAAATGTGTGTGATCTCCAGGTGGGAGAAAGGACAACCCGACGACTTTCACCGAAGTGAAGACTGCGTCGAGATGTGGACGAAAAGCTTCGGGTGGAATGATATCCCGTGTACCCACAAACTCGGGTAAGTTTTGAAAGAATCGGTACAGTAAAGGTGATTTAAAAAAAAAGCAAGGCCACAACTCAAGGCAGATAAGCAGGTGGTGGTTGTGACACCAGTGATTGTAATAGTTATGGTAGTAGTGGTGGTGGCCTAGTTGTTCTTGATCATAAGAACATACGGAGACTGGAAGAGGCCTAATGGCCTACACGGGGCAGCTCCAGATTCCCCCCACTACCACCTGTCATCCTCGTCCATGTAGCTTACCTATCCAGTCTACTCCTAAAAGAAACTATCGTCCCTGCACTCACCATGTGATTGCTGAGTCTATTCCATTCCCCCATCACCCTATTACTAAACCAATGCTTGCCTATTTCCCTACTAAATCTATACTTTTCCAATTTATATCCATTACTGCGTGTTCTATCCTGTTGGCTAATTCTCAGTACTTTACTTATATCGCCTTTGTTGTAACCCTAGACCCATTTGAATACTTCTATCAGATCTCCCCGCACACTTCGTCTTTCTATTGAATGTAAGCTGAGATGTTGCAGCCTATCTTGATATGGGAGGTTCCTCAGCCCATGAGTCATCTTGGTCATCCTCCTCTGAACTGGTGCAGTTCACCCAGCTGTTCATCCTCCCTTTCGGGCTATAGTATTTCCACGAGAAATTGGCGGGTGGGGTGGTGGCGGCTGCAGGTCAGCCCGCCCGCACCTTGCCGCACACTCTCAACACCTCTCCCTTCCTCTCATATGTCAGCTATTTTCTACCTTTAAATTAATTTAATTAAATAATTGGATAATCCAATAAGGTCATATAGTGTTAAGATTGTTTCGTTTTTAGGATAATAACAAAGATTTTGTATAAATACCACGACACTTGACAGTGTTGTATTCCAACGTTGTCACTGTGTTCAACCTGAGCCAGGTCACTTCCCTCAAGGTCACGTACCAGGATGGAAGGCTCAGCGTGTGTCCCGCCTCTCCCAGCTCTCACTACTGCAGCACGGCCCGGCTTCTTCGGGGACGAGAATACAGGCTGTCCTGGTGACCTCTGCGTCATGCAATCGTGGTTCAGTTTAACGCAAACTCTTTCAACATTTCTTTCACTAACATTAGTGGCTCTCGCTGTTCTTGCAGTTACTCTTGCGGTTGGTATGATAAATCCTCTGTTGGCTTTCTCGTCTAAAAGTATTTGTTTACATTGTGAATAAGTTCTTTCTCGCGGCTGTGTAGCCACGACTAAGGCGTGGAGAGGCAGGGAGAGGAGAGCTGGGAGAGGCAGGACACACGCTGAGCCTTCCATCCTGGTACGTGACCTTGAGGAAGTGACCTGGCTCAGGTTGAACACAGTGACAACGTTGGAATACAACATTGTCAAGTGTCGTGTTATTTATACAAAATCTGTTATTATCCTAAAAACGAAAAAATCTTAGCACTATATGACCTTATTGGATTATCCAATTATTTAATTAAATTCATTTAAAGGTAGTAAATAGCTGACATATGAGAGGAAGCGAGAGGTGTTGAGTGTGCGGCAAGGTGCGGGCGGGCTGACCCTGCAGCCGCCACCACCCCACCCGCCAATTTCTCGTGGAAATACTATAGCCGAAAGGGAGGATGAACAGCTGGGTGAACTGCACGCCGAATGCCCGCAGGGTTCGAACTCGGGTCCGCGGATTCGAAGCTAGGAACGCTAACCTGTTGGCTACTAGGGCGTGCAACAGGAGGGGGTACAGTTATCTTAAGGAACAAATATTGTTATGCAAGACTTAACGAAAAGGAATCAGCGTTCAGTTATGACAAACACGCGAATGATTCAAGACAAACAACATGCAAAAAATTATTTTTATTGAAATACAAAAGTGTCACGGCGTCAGTTTTAGGCAACGGATGCTGGGTCTCCCATATAAATTAATGGTGTCTTTCACAACCACCAGTGGCGAGCCACCATGGCATGGCTCAGAATATAGACGCAGTCACAAAGCTTTAGTTAATGCCACACGAATGTGTTCCATGCGCGAGTGTTCAGAGAAACAAATGTATTTGACTTCTTGCCACGACAATACATAGAATACGCACGCACAGGCCAAGAGACTAGTCTGAGATTACATGTATTCAGAAAACTTATCATGGGCACCAAAACATGTTCTATATAATTAATTCCATGAGTTAAAATGGAACACAATTCGATGGATGTATGGATATCCGTGGGGTATGAATAATAGAGGTATATGCAGTAAGCATTATTATTGGTAAATATGACGCTAATAATCACATAATCTCTGTTGTGCAGAACTGTGTGCCAAAGACCAGCGCATGGGGCTGCATAGGCTCAGGGTCAAGACTCAGGACAAGCCTCGCCCAGCGGCTACAGCCATCACCTGCAGCCGGTGGAGGAGGCAGCTCCTGTCAAAAAGGTTACTTCATCGTAGGCTTGAGTGTGACAACTGCCACTGTGCACTTACTGAAGCTTTGGCTTGGAAATAATATAACATGTTACTCGTCCTGGCTTATTATATTTACTGGAAACCTTCGTTGCAGACATATATGTAATCTGTTTTATAAGTTTATCTACATGTACGCCTTCATGCATCTAGCTTATGAAAAAAAAATGTAAATTGATAAATAGATAAATAGTATACCATTTATCATGTTACCATGCTATCCTGAGGGCATCTGGATGCATCAAATTCACTATTGTTTATGAGGAAGAGATTGTATGCATTTTTTTTTTTACAATTGACAAACCTGCTTGAATTATGGAGAAATACAAACCAAAGATCTGTTTTTGGCGGTAGTTTCTCTTGTAGCATGGCGTAGTTCAAATCACACACCAGCAGGACGCTGAATCCTCGCCTGATCCGCTTGGGGAAGGCGTAAGCAAATTAGTGATCGGTGAGCTTATCATAACTTCGTAACTGCAATTCCTCTGCCATTAACAAAATAAATATGAGTGTAATCCCATTGTGTCTATCTCCCGCTCTTTCTTGTGTCAGCAAGCGCAACAATTCATAGGTGAACATCTTTTTACACTAATTCAGCACGCTACATACAACGACGACACAAGAATAACTCTACAAATGTTAACTTGCAAACTCCATACACTTTCTCGCTGTACGTCAACCCAGTATCGTCTCATATGATACGTGTATGCGTTGCCTGGCCATGGTTGGTCAGCGCTGTTAAAAGTTGATTCTGAGTGGTCAAAGTACCTCGTTGTGCGTGGATTTGCGCAAGGGCTCCTTATTACTCGAGAGCCCGTTTTCGTACCACAGGGATTTCTAATACTCGCTTCTTGTGAACGGTGTCAATGAACTCCATATAGTTCCAATGCATGCATGACGTTTTTTGCATTTGTAGTATATGAAAATTATTGGAATTCTTATAGGTATTATTAAATAAAGTGTAATAACGGAGAACATCGCAAAGTCGTACTGCCAGGCTTGCTTGGAACGGGGACCAGTATGACTTTGTCGGATGGGACGAGAGCTTTACTGAAAAAGCGCAAGGAAAGAAATGTCAACAGTAGTGTTGCCAAGGGTGGGAAAATTTCCGAAAAATATTAACTTTCCGAGGAAAGATTTCAGGATTTTCAGGGACCGGGAATTTGTGTGTGTCAATAAATGTTGGTTAATATAACTAGTAATTAAAAAAAAAGTTTTAAGCAACAAAAATTGTATTTCCAATAGGTTAGGTTAAGTTTAAGGAACTTTCAAACACATGATAACCAGACACCTATAGCATAAATTAACAAATAAAGCCTTCACTGTGTTTTATAGAAAGTCATTTAGTAAGCAAGCTTATATGAATTTTCTGAGTCAAGATGTATAGTAAGTGTTCGTGGTTTTGTTAGGTTAGGTTATGGTTTAGAGTATCTTCAAACACATGATAGACAGCACCTTATGGTGTAAATTAAGCAGGAATACAGGAAAGGCCTCACTTTGTTGTATAGAAAGTCTCATTAGTAAGGAAGGATATTTGAATTTTTTGAGAGGAGATGAATTGAAACTGTTCGTTGTTTTGATAGGTTAGGATATGTTACGTTTAGGGTATCTTAAAACACATGACAGCCAGCACATTATGGTATAAATCAACAAAGAATGACCTTACTTTCTTGTATATAAAGTCTCATTAGTACTGGAGTATATATTAATTTTCTGAGTGAAGACGTATATAACTGTTTTGAGTTTTGTTAGGAAGTTTAAGGTATCTTTGAACACATGGTTACCAGCACATTATGATATAAATCAACAAAGAATGACCTTACTTTGTTGTATAAAAAGTCCCATTAGAAAGTAGACATATTAATTTTCTGAGTCAAGACCTATAGTAATTGTTTGGGGCTTTGTTAGGTTAGGTTGGGTTAAGTTTAGGGTGTCTTCAAACGCATAATATCCAGCACCTTATGGTATAAATCAGCAAAGAATGACCTCACTTTATTGTATATAAAGTCTCATTAGTAAGGAAGCATATATTAATTTTCTGAGTCAAGACCTATAATAACTGTTCGGGGTTTTGTTAGGTTAAGTTTAGGCTATCTTCAGACACTTGATAGCCAGCATCTTAAGGTATAAATCAACAAAGAATGACCTCACTCTGTTGTATAGAAAGTTTCATTAATAAGGGAGCATTTATGAAATTTATATAGTAACTGCTTTGGGTTTTGTTAGATTAGGTTAGGTTAGCTTGAGGTACCTTCATACACATGATAGTCAGTACCTTATGTTATAAATCAACAAAGAATGACCTCACCTTCAGTGGCGTTCCTGAGGGGGGGGGCGAGGGGGGGCTGTTTGAAATCGCCCCCCGGGCCCCAAAGTGAGGGGGGCCCCAAAATGCGAAATTTAACCATTGCTGCTATGGCAGGAGGACAAGCTAAATTCAGTGGCCCCAAAATGGTCAAGGGTCCCATTTATATTTGGACCCGAAAGACAAATTTGGGTCTCACTAAAGGGCCCCAATTTTCAATTTTGTAAACAAAAATGTAACAAAAATGTTATGTCAAAGAAATAGGGCTCTTCAGGGGCCCCCTTCCAATCATGGAGACCATTATAGACCTAGGAGGGTGGGTAACGTTGATTGGGGTAAGGGCAGGGCCCGGGGGCCGATCTAAGGCAATTGATTACTGAGGTGTCAGTGTCATGTGTGGAAGAGGGAGAGAATTATGAATAAAGAATAATATATAGCTAAGTCTGCCTTAAATGTATGTAGACGGTATAGAAGAAAATGGGCCAGGAAGCTGTACCCGGGCCGAAATGGACACGACCACTCCAGTCGTCACAGCAACCAGTTAGAGTGAGGCGCCGCATAGAGCTGCGCTCGTGTTTTTCCACTTTTAAAGGTAATTAAATTCAGTTATTTGCTTTAATAGTAGCGGTAGTCAAGCTTTATTAAATAATTTACCTTATGGTTCAGATAAATTGGATAAGCATTTGAATCTGCAGTCTTAGTTCAGCACTATATAACATTTTTTTTCCGCCGTGGCGCAAGACCGCATCCGTATGTTTTCATTTAACCAGGAAATCAGGAATAATAATACCATCGCTAGGAATAGAACCAAATTATTTCATTTCTACAAAGTTTTATGGGCATATACGTTTGGATTTTACAAGAATACGATGTGAATATGACCATTTGATCATGTCACTTTCTAATTGATATAGATTACATCGTACAGATTGGATTTTTATAAGCTTTGGTATGTATTAGTAGCGCCAATACGTGTTGTTATGCTTGTGACGCCGAGGTAGCTTTGTACATTGTTTTATTTTATGATGATACTTTGTTTTACTAGTATTATGATGATATCATTCTGAGACCATGTCATTGCAATTTCATTATACAGTTTTTGTTTTTCCAAGGATTTCGCTTTGCTTACTTCGGAATCAAGTCACCTTGTATAGAAAGTCTGATTAGCACAGTTCTCCTGCTGCCCGCTTGCAGGCTGCTTGGTTACGTTCCGTCCCCACGCTGACTTTGTTATGACTAGCAAAGCCAAAAAACGTTGCCTTGTTCGGTCCAGGCAGCTTCTCCAGTGGAAGCGTGCTTACTCCCTCCCTGGGAATGAGCCCAGAGACCGGTCACGGAGTCCTGCCAACAGTCAAGCCGGTAGTATAACCAGTGACGCCTCCTCAACCTCCTCGCCATCGCCCGACACCATGGAAAAAAAAGTCACGCTCGGAGTCACCCTCCTCGCCGCCCGTGCCTCAGCTGAGTCCTCCCGCCCCTGTAGAAGCGGCTCTCGTCCCTCCTGCCCCGGAAGAGGGTCACGGTATGGATATCTCAGCAGCTGCGGGTGTTATGTTAAGAATAGACTTAGATCCCTTGTTAGTGAGTCTGTTACCAATCAGTTTGCCTTGAGGTATCAGGATGGTAGTCCCTTCATCATTCACTTTGCCCAGGTATCAAGTATCTGCACCCACACTTATGGTAGGCTTAGTGCATCCTATGATCTGGTGGTGATAAACATTGAAAACATTTGAAACATTTTGAAACATTTTATTATCCCTTTTTATACAATTATGTATTTACAATAATTTACTAGTGCAGGGAGCCCATTTAAAGCTGTATGCTTTTTGGGCAGTACTGGAAACTTAGGTGCCGGACTTAATCAATAGTGCAATAAGAAAATAAAAAAAAAAATATATATATATATATATATATATATATATATATATATATATATATATATATATATATATATATATATATATATTGAGAGCAATGAAAATATATATATATATATATATATATATATATATATGTGGTGCCCCGCGAGCCGCGACACCACTCGTGTCATCATCATCTTCACCGGCAATATTTTCCGATGACAACAGCGGTATCGACCGCTAAAACACAACACGGACTCCAAGACATGATTGTCCCCACACGCACTGTTCATTTACCAACCTATACACAATTGTAATTGCCCATTAACGCACCCGCTTATCTCTCTAAGCCAAAACACAATCACCGCGGCCAAAACACGATCAGCCGCGGAACAAAATGTTATGAAAACAAAGCTGCGTCACCGCGTGAATTAAGCATGTCGGTTAGGTAGATTATTGTATGAGCTCGGTGTGAGTTTGATGTATGACTCACACGCCTGACGTATCACCCTCGCGATGTCTGTATGTATGTCTGCCTATATAAGAAGCATTTCTCCAGGCTTGACCTCAGATCAACCAGCACTCTGTTCGTTGCTGGACACTCAGTTGTCCTTCCCTAGACAACATGGGTAGAACATTCATCGTTGCTACTGTGAGTATGGAGTAATGTGGTACCATAGAGGAAAGCGTATCTAACATATCTATTGTGTTCTATTATCTTAGCTTTACTTAGGATTATATTTCTATGATACTTTATTGTGCGAGTTTTTACTCAATATTATACCAGTGTTAACGTCAGTAACCAATAGTGAAAGAAAACCTGAAGACTCAATGAGTCTAGTAAGCCAGTCGCTGGTTTAAACAATATTTTTACCCTCTGTAATATTAAGTAGTATTAAGGTAGAATAAAATACATATAAGAAAGGCGACACCGTTTCATCACCCCATTTACGAACTCCTTTAAATACTCCTAAAGTACTAAATTTTAAGTCAAGTGTCACTAGTACAAACAGTGTGTCGTCTCCCTGTGTGATGATATATATATATATATATATATATATATATATATATATATATATATATATATATATATATATATATATATATATATATATATATATATATATATATATATATATATATATATATATATATATATATATATATATATATATATATATATATATATATATATATATATATATATATATATATATATATATATATATATATATATATATATATATATATATATATATATATATATATATATATATATATATATATATATATATATATATATATATATATATATATATATATATATATATATATATATATATATATATATATATATATACATATATACATATATACATACAAACATATAATATATGACAAAAGTAAAATGATAATAATAATATTAATAATAATAATAATAATAATAATAGTAATAATAGTAATAATAATAATAATAATAATAATAATAATAATAATAATAATAATAGTTATAGAAATAATAATAATGATTAACATTGTGATAATTATAAAATAATAGTAGTGTAAATAATAATTAAAGTGATAATATTAACACAATATCATTAGTACAAAAATTGTAATTGATTTATAAAAATAATATGGTAGTACTGTAACTGATAATGTAAGTAGTAATAGTATTAATACAATAATAATAGTATAAGATAATAATTGAATTAAGCTGAGGACACACTCTGACAGATGATACATGGACTTAATAATTATAATTGAGAAGAATATGCTTTTAAATTGTTTTTAAAGGAATGTATTGAATTTAGAGCTTTAATATTATTAGGAATAGAATTCCAGGTTTTAGGTCCTGAATAAGAAAGTGAGTGTTGAAAAGTGTTAAATTATGGGCAGGTGTACGTAAATTTTCATGAGTACGGGTGAAATAAGTATGTTGTGGCTGTTAGGACACGGAGGTTTCACTTTTGATCTTTTTATACATGTAAATCCCAATTTGTAGCTTATTTATGTCAAAAAGTTTTAAGGAATTTGTTTCTTTAAAGAGAGGTTGTGTGTGGGCAAAGTAGTCACTGTTTGTAATAATTCTTATTATTTTCTTTTGAAGTCTAAACAGAGGTAACAGGTGTGTGGGGTAGGTGTTGCACCAGATAGGCGTACAGTAATACAAGTGTGGTAAGACATGTGCGTTATATAGCATTTTCAAAACATCAATGGGCATTAATTCTTTAATTTGATATAACAGAGATACTAACCTGGATAATTTAAGGATTTGGTTTGTTACGTGATGCTTAAAGGTCATGGTATCATCATACGTTATTCCTAATAATGTATGTTTATTAGTTCTGCTTATAATGTCTTGGGAAAAAAATAGGGACGGAAGCATTGATGGTGACTTATTAGTAAACAGCATATAAAATGTTTTGTTTAAGTTCACTGTTAATCTATTACTCAGACACCATTTATGAAAGGTTTGTAGGTCAGTGTTTACTGTATGTATCATGTCAGTAGGATTTTCACCAGTAATATTTAAGGTTGAGTCATCTGCGAAAAGGATTGTTTTAAGGTTTGTAAATATGTAAGTAATATCATTTATATATAAGAGAAACAGGATTGGACCCAAGACACTGCCCTGTGGAACACCGTATTGAATAGGTAGAGATGCAGATAGACAAGTGTGGAATTTGGTTGATTGAGTTCTGTGGGATAAGTAATCCTGAAACCAGTCATGAATAGTACCTCTAATTCCATAGTAATACAACTTACGTAATAATATATCGTGTCTGACTGTATCAAAAGCTTTGGTGAAGTCAACAAAGATGCTGAATAATGACTGTTTATTATCTAAAGTGTTATAGATTTCTTCTGAATAGGTTCTTAAGGCATCAAAAGTGTTTAGACCACGACGAAAACCAAACTGACTTGGATTAAGTATGTTTTTAATTTCAAGAAAATTTATAAGTAATTTTTTCATTACTTTTTCAAAGATCTTAGAAAAAACATTTAGTAAGGATATTGGTCTATAATTACTTAATTCATCTTTGGGGC
The DNA here is from genome assembly GCF_024679095.1 of Eriocheir sinensis. Classification (NCBI taxonomy): domain Eukaryota; kingdom Metazoa; phylum Arthropoda; class Malacostraca; order Decapoda; family Varunidae; genus Eriocheir; species Eriocheir sinensis. The sequence continues at coordinate 1,883,128 of NC_066515.1, forward strand.
CTTTCTTATGGATGGGGACAACAGTTGCATGTTTTAGGAGTTGAGGAAATTTACCATTATTGATAGAATTATTAAAGAGTATGGACAAGGGTATTGCAAGTTGGTTTTTGCTGGTTTTTAATACAGATACTGGAATTTCATGCACATTGCACTTTTTGTTTTTAAGGGAATTAATTACAGTAATTACATCTTGGGGGATAATTATAGGAATTGTCATTGAATGAGGAAAGTTACCTTGAAGAAAGCTGAGAGGGTCTGTGGTGGAAGGTGGTAGACTGTGATCTAATTTAGGTGCAACATTTGTGTAAAATTCATTAAAAGCTTGTGCAATTTGTAAAGGTTGAGAGAGTTCATGATTAGAAAGTTGGTGGATTGTTCGCCATATTTTACAGGTGTTATTTTTAAAATTAGTGAATTGAGCCATATAGTAAGATTTTTTAGCTTGTCTTATAGTATTATTTAGGATGTTACGGTATTGTTTATATTGAGCCTCAGTGACAGCACCAATTTTATAGTCCTTAAATAGATAATTTTTTGTCCTTATAGAGTTAAGTACTGCCTGTGATATCCAGGGATTGTTTAATCTTTTTTCAGTTATTAATTTAGATTTAAGTGGAAAACAATCACTAAAAGCTTTTTTAATATTGTCTAAGAAAATTTTATAGTTGTCATTGACATCGTGCTCATTAAGGAGAGCATTCCAATTGATCTTGATTTTTTGAGCAAATTCTAGTTTATTTGTTTTATTTATTACCCTACACTCAATTTTATGTAGATTTTTAGATTTAGAGGGAACTTTAACATTAAGGAAAATTGGTAGATGGTCCGATATTGGGTAATGGATTATACCAGATGAGAAAGTGTTGAAAAAATTTGTAAAGATATGATCAAGTAGAGAAGGTTCACCTATATATATATATATATATATATATATATATATATATATATATATATATATATATATATATATATATATATATATATATATATATATATATATATATATATATATATATATATATATATATATATATATATATATATATATATATATATATATATATATATATATATATATATATATATATATATATATATATATATATATATATATATATATATATATATATATATATATATATATATATATATATATATATATATATATATATATATATATATATATATATATATATATATATATATATATATATATATATATATATATATATATATATATATATATATATATATATATATTTTCCATATTTTTTCATAAATCATTACCGGACAGTCCTATCAAGGACTTGACAATCAGTTTTATGGACTGGTTTTGTGATTCACGGAAAAAGGCCATCACTACAGTTTTGAAATAACGAATTTTATCTGCTTAGCCATTCAGACAGCCAAACACAGAACAAATGGTGTTCCGTATTTTAATTAAGGAAAGAGTGGCCACCTGAGTCTCACTCTGGCCTGTACACTCATAGAGATAGCACCCACGTGCTCATGTCCGATTACATTGATTTTGTGCTGTGGTGTGCGATCTTTGTGTTTACAGCACTGCAGTGTGCATTCTTTGTGCTTTAACAATGTCCCCCAGAAAGATGGTTAAAAGAGATGGTGCTACAAAGAAAACAGGAACAGCGGTTTGTATGCTCTCCTGGACGTGACTGACTCCTGTTTGCCCTCCGTCTCGGACGAAACGTCGGGTTAGCTTCACGTTGATGGTGGAGCGTATTTCCGGTGCCTCGAGAATAAGGAAACTGCAGCTTCTGAACACCGGTGCAAAGATTACACCTTGAGCGTACGTAGTTAGCGGTTGCTGGAGTTTCCGTAACAACCACAACACTTTGATTTGTTTGATATTATTGATTATTGCAATTTATTTCTAAAATTACTTTTATTCTGTAAAAATTAACATGTAAAACATCTTTTAATAAATATTTTGGGGAATATGGGACGCATTAATGGGATTCACATTCATTTCAATGGGGAAATTTGTTTTAGTTTATGAGTGTTTTGGTTTGCAACAAATATTCTGGAATAATGAAAATCATAAACCAAGGTATGACTATTATATATAATATTTATCATTGCTATTAGTTGGTAAAATTACTTTTATTCTGTATAAAATAACATGTAAATTGATTTTTTGTTAATTTTTTGGGAAATAGGATGCATTAATGAGATTACCATTAATCTAAACAGGGAAAATTGTTTTGGTTTATGAGTGCTTTGATCTGCGAGCAAAATTCTGCAGCGAATTAAACTCATAAACCGAGGCATGACTGTAGTTGTTATGGAGGGACTCATAGTCCAAACACAATGACAGCAGGTGTTAGCAGACCTATGAAAAAAGATTCAGACATGAAGAATTATCTAATATACAGCATCCTAATATACAAGTACAACACCACCAACACCTATCCATCTCTCTCTCTCTCTCTCTCTCTCTCTCTCTCTCTCTAAGATGGCGCCTAAGAAGTGCAGTACCTGTAACGGTAGCTTCTCAGCTCACTTTTTTACAGGCCGTTCTGCTGTCTGTCGACTGTGTCTCTCCAGGCAGCATCTCGAGACAAGACTGCAGGAGCAGGAAGAGAAGATGGAAGAAGGCCAGAATAAAATAATAGAGCTTTCTCTCACCAGGCAGCATCTCGAGACAAGACTGCAGGAGCAAGAAGAGAAGATGGAAGCAGGTCAGAATAAAATAATAGAGCTTTCTCGCACTGTTGCCTCCTTGCAGGAATTCATCCAGGCTAACGTTGCTGTGGTGCCAAACCCTTCTCCAACCGCCCCCTTGCCCTCAGCGGTACCGTCGACACCAGCGGACAACACCACGCAACGGGAAGATGCTAGTGGCACCGCCCATGATGGCTTCACCGTCGTGAATGGAGGAGCCAAACCAGCCAGACAAGCGATTTATCCTGTTCATTGCTTCAACAGGTTTGCCATTCTGGAGGAGGAGGACGAGCAGGAGAGCACCTTCCTGGTGGGTGACTCCATGATTCGCCAGCAGGTCGTTGAGTTCTGCGGCAGAGTTCCTCGTCGAAGACGGAACTATTGCTATCCTGGTGCTGGGATCGACGATATAACTGCTGCTCTCGAGGAGATCTCCCTCCAGGCTACTAATGATTCACTGTTTGTTATTCACACAGGTACAAACAACGTCACCACAACCCGGTCTGAGGAACTCCTGGAGAAGTACCGTAGGCTCATCCAGCAGTACAAGTCTAAATCCCCTAACATTTTGATTTCAGGAGTTCTACCACAGACTTGGGCGGAGAGCGACTTTTTCAGTAAGGCCTTCAGCCTAAACAACCGCTTACAGACTCTTTGTAGGGAGCTTGACGTGGAGTTCTTCAACGCATGGGACAGTTTCTATGGACAAAGTGAGCTCTTCCACAGGGACGGATTGCACCTTTCTCCCATCGGGGCAGCCAGATTCGGAAGGCTCCTCAACGACGCAGTACGTGTAATCCGAGCAAAAAACGACTCACAGCCACGTCCCTCCACCCCGCCCGTGTAAATAGACGCCGTGCATCGCAACAAACCCGTAACCGTGATCCCGCAAGTACCACCACCTCTATTACCAAGCCTCTAGATAACTTAAAAATCCTTAGTTTCAATGCACGTAGCCTAAGAAACAAATTTGATGAACTGAGATGCCTTGCTCAAACAGAAAATTTTGACATAATTGCTATAACCGAAACATTTATTGACACCACAAATATTGATTTAAGTTCCAAATACAACATAGATGGCTACAGACTCTTCAACAAAGATCGTGTAAACCGTAGAGGCGGTGGCGTCGCCCTTTATGTCAAAAGCTATTTGCAACCCACTGACAAAACACCGGGAAACAGTAACGTTGAACATTTGTGCGTGCGAGTAAACATTGCAAAAGTCAATTTAAGTATATCTGTCACCTACAGACCTCCCGGGCAATCACTCGATGACGACCTTGAAATGTACAGCGTCTTAAGCCAGTCACTTAATAACAACGACTCACTGATATTAGGAGACTTTAACCTCCCCCATATCGACTGGGCGACACTGTCAGGTACAGAAGGCGAGTCACATAGAATGATCGAATTTCTAGAAGAAAATTATCTAAGCCAAATGGTTTCTGAGCCAACTCGACAAAATAATATACTTGACCTTGTTATAACGACCCAAGATAACCTAGTCAGTAGTGTCACGGTAGGAGAACACCTCGGTTCTTGCGATCATAAATTAGTGCGCGTCGACATTAGAGCTCAATCATCAGTGACTGAAAATAAAGTAAAGGTGCCCAATTTCAAAAGAGCTAACTTCGTAGAAATCCGACAAAAACTAACAGAAATACAACTATCAGATGACGGCAACGTAGATGAAGCCTGGCTAAGCCTTAAAAATCACTTACTCACTCAGCAGAACACATTCGTCCCCTTGTGCGAGAAGCGAATTAACACTAATTAAAGCCCACTGTGGTTTAATAGCGAAATTAAACAATCAGTCAATGAAAGAAAATTGTTTTACAAGTTAAAGAAAGAACAAAGCACTCCCAAAAACATTAGACTTTATAATGATGCCAGGCGACGAGTAAAAAGACTAGTAGGTCAGGCAAAGCGTAGATATGAAAAAAATATTGCAGCCAACTGTAAAAATAATCCGAAATCTTTCTTCAGTTACATAAACAACAGAAAGGTGATCAAGTGGTATTGGACCTTTAACAAACTGCGACGGTGCACTAGTGACTGACAGCCAACACATTGCAAACCTCTTAAACAATTACTTTTCCTCGGTGTTTAATACTAACAGTCTTCCTCTCGCTACCACCAACACCAGTACTATTGTAAATCTCGAGCATGCATTGCCTAATTTTGAAATAACAACCGATGAAGTCCTTAAAGCTCTCCATTCACTTAAAACAAATAAAAGTCCCAGACCCGACAAAGTATATCCTATACTGCTTAAAGAAACAAAGAGCGAAATACTCTCCTCCCTCACTACCGTATTCAATATGTCCTTGCGACAAGGCATCATCCCTTCGGATTTAAAAAGGCTAACGTGACACCGATTTTTAAGAAAGGAGACAAAAAAATACCAGGTAACTACCGACCCATAAGTCTAACTGCAGTTGTAGGTAAGCTACTCGAGAGCATAATTAGAGACAAAATTGTAAGTTACCTCGAAAGCCACTCATTAATTGGGGATTCACAACATGGCTTCCGTAACAAAGGATCCTGCCTGTCAAACCTACTGACCTTTTATAACGATCTCTTCTCAATTTATGACGTAACCAAATCAGTGGACGTAGTCTATCTTGATTTCCAGAAAGCGTTTGATAAAGTCCCACATCATAAATTACTTTATAAATTAAAGCAAATAGGCATTGACGGTCAAGTAAACCAATGGATCGTGAATTGGTTGAGCAACAGACAACAAAGAGTTGTGATTGACGGATTTAACTCAGAGTGGGCGCCGGTCACTAGTGGCGTCCCTCAGGGCTCGGTTCTTGGCCCAGTGCTCTTCATTATTTACATCAACGACGTGGATGTTGGACTCAATAATTGCATTAGTAAATTTGCAGACGACACGAAGATTGGTAACTCGGTTCTCACTGACGAAGACAGGCAAAGCCTCCAAGAAGATTTGCACAAAATTTCAGCTTGGTCGGATAAATGGGAGATGCCCTTTAACGTAGACAAGTGCCAGGTCCTTCAAGTTGGAACAAAAAATAAGAAGTTCAATTACGAAATACACAGCGTTAAACTCACAAGCGTTCAATGCATTAAGGACCTGGGGATTAAAATCGCGTCAAACCTCAAATTCTCACATCAATGCATCGATGCAGCAAATAAAGCAAACAGAATGTTGGGCTTCATTAAAAGAAAGTTTTTATTCAAGAATAAAGATGTAATACTTCCGCTCTACAATAGTTTAGTCAGACCCCACTTGGAATATGCGGTATAGTTTTGGTCTCCCCACCATGCAAAGGACATTGCTAAACTAGAAGGTGTTCAGTGTCGAGCAACAAAAATGATCCCTTCCTTGCGCAACAAATCCTACGAAGAAAGGCTTTCCACCCTTAACATGTTCTCTCTTGAGAAACGTCGCCTCCGAGGAAAACTGATCAAATGTTTTAAAATACTTAATGGTTTCACGAATGTAGACAGGACAAAATTGTTTATGATCGATGACACTTTGCGAACGAGGAACAATGGCACAAAACTCAAATGTAGACAAGTAAATTCAGACTGCACCAAATTTTTCTTCGCCAACGCTAGAAAAGAGAATGGAACAAGCTCCCACCATCAGTGGTCCAGTGTAAAACGATTGACTCCTTTAAAAACAAGCTCGACCGTCACTTCCTTGAACTTAATATTAACTAGAGTAGAAAAGCAATGTTTTGGAGCCATCTGATTAATGTAAAATCACTTAGGTTTAAGGACAGACCACCTAGTCTGGACCATGGGGTCTGTGTGGTCTGATTTTATATGTAAATCTATGTAAATCTCTCTCTCTCTCTCCCCCAGTACAGATCATCACCACCACCACCACCTAACCATCCCATCTCTCTCTCTCTATCCCAGTTCAGATCACCACCACCACCAGCAACACCACCACCTTCTGCCTCTTCTGCGGTAAGAGTTCCTTCCACGACATGTCCAATCTCCGCCACATTCGGACACACACGGGGAGCGGGCTGCTCAGGCGCCTGGCTGCCCTTAATGGGTCACACAGAACGAGCACCTTGTGGCACACGTCAGGAGGAAACACGGAGTGGTGGGGCCGAGTTGGTAGAGGAGGAGGAGAAAGACTGTGGGCTGTGTTGTGGTGAGTGGGAGAAGGGAAGGAGGAGGAGGAGGAGGAGTAAGTTACGGGGAAGAATGAATGTGTGAGGTAAGATGATGGGGGAAGAGGAGGAGGAGGAGACTGAGGTTAGTGTGGTGTCAAGTTGGGAAAGGGAAAGAGAATGCAGTTAAGGAGAAAGAAGAGGAGGAGGAGGAATTACAGGAATCAGGAATAACAGGCTTTAAAATGTCACAACAGGAGAAAGAAGAGGAGGAGAAAAAGGGAAATATAATAATAGAGTTACATTTCACAAGAGGAAGAGAGGGAGGAGGAGGAGTGGAAGAAAGCAAGTGGAGAGAGGGAGGAAAGTGGACTAACACTGAGATAAAAAACAACAAAAAGTAATATGAATGAGGCAACTATTTAGAATGGAGAAGGAGGAGGAGGAGGAGGAAACAGCAAACAGAAAAAGTTAACAAAAATAAATGAAAATATTAAAGAGCCTTTAAGTGGAGGAAGAGGAGGACAAGGAGGAGCAAAGGAGGAGGTGGAGAAGGAGGAGGAAGAGGAGGAAGAGGGAGGAAGAAATGAAACAGATGGAAAGTTAGCCAATGAGAAAAACAATATTGAAGACTCTACCATCTAGGAAGGTGTGTGGAAGAGGAATAAACAGAGGAGGAGGAGGAGAGAAGATAATCAAACATAACAAAATACTAACTCCAGGAACTTTATCTCCATACAAAACACAAAGAAATGTTATGTGCAGAGTGTGTGTGTGTGTGTGTGTGTGTGTGTGTGGGTGTAAGATGGGAGGTAGGAGGGAGCAGGCTGAGGGAGGGGGAAGCCCTGTTTAAACACACAGCTGCTCTACCTACGGCTGGATACTTGAAATGTCAACTCATTACTTAACCAAGTATCACTAATAGCACTGGCCTGGACGTAAGTTCTATGCCATAACTCAGTGAGTACCTGTAGCTTATGTGAGAGGCAGAAGCATCTCAGAATACCGAGTTCAACTGCACCAACAAGACTCTTGGTACCAAACACCTTTCCTCCACCTTGACGAGGGCAAAGACACGGATCGCAGAGGAAGGGGTGGCAAGTCTCAAGTGTTCATTTCTTATTCAAGCAGCCTAACAAGTGTCACTAGCACTGGTCACAAAGAATGGCATATCCACACGACTTGTAAACAAAACACAAAATGTTGAAGGTCACGGCAAGATCAAAAGTTCAGGACCAGATCAAAAGGTTCAAGTCACTCTTCCTTCAGCGCAAGAGGACGCACAACACCACACTACACTTCACTGCTCTACACTGCATCATCATCATCATCATTTCATCGATGCCTGCTCCTAGGAGCTCCCACCAGGGGATGGCCATGGCAGAAGAGCTTCCAACTTTCTCTATCCAGACACTCCCTCCTTGCCTGCTCAAAGTTTCTCAAAGATCTTTCTCCCCTCTCCCTAACGTACTCTTGCACCCTATCCCTCCATTTCACTGGAGGTTGTCCTCTAGCATTCCCTCCCTCTATCTCACTCACATACACCCTTCTGGTCATCTTACTCTCCTCCATTCGCTCCATGTGGCCAAACCACTTTAAGGTCTGTCGCTTCACTTCTTCCACCACTCCACACTTCTTCCCTTCACCCCTGTGACACATTCAAAAATGCTCGTACACTTTCATTACTCATTCCATCCATTCTACTCACAAGTACTCCTCAAATAACTCATTTCCACTGCCTGCACTCTAGACCTCTGACTTTCATTCCAGGCCCACATTTCACTTGCATATGTGAGGGTTGGTACTATTATTGTATTTCTCAAATCCCTCTTTACCTCCATGCTCACACTTCTACCATTCATGATTCGTCCCAAAGACCCTACCACCCTTCTTCCTTGCAATGCCCTTTCTCTCATCTCACCCTCCATACCACCATGCTTACACATAACTGATCCAAGGTACTTAAACTCATTGACCTCCTTCATTTCTTTGCCATTCAAAATTATTTTGCATTCTTTTTCACATTCAATTCCCACTCCCTATCTCTCTATGGGCATACAAAATCTACAACCTCACTTCTACTTCGCTCACAAACCATCACTTTACTTTTGTTGACATTTACTTTCAGCTTTCTCCTATTACAGACACAATCAAAAACACTGACCAAATTTTGTAGGTCACTTTCATTTTCTGCAATGAGCACCGTGTCATCAGCAAACAGTATCGAATTCAGTACCCACTTCCTTCCCTCATCGAACAGTCTTACTCCAACTTCTCCAACTTTGCCCTTCATTTCTCTAATGACACATTCCATATAAATATTGAATAACCATGGTGACATGACGCACCCTTGTCTTAAGCCCACTTTTATCTCAAAATGTTCCTTGTTTCTCCAGTAATTTTGACACATGCAGATGCATCCTCATAGAAAGACTTTATTGCACTAAGCAGTTTTCCTCCCATACCATAAATCTTTAAAACATCCCACAATGCAATCCAATCGACTCTGTCATAAGCTTTTTCCAAATTCATGAAGGCAGCATATAGTTTCTTTCCTTTTGCTAATATTTTTTCTACTACCATCCTGAAGGCAAATATCTGATCCACACATCCCCTTCCCTTCCTGAAGCCTCCTTGTTCTTCACTGATTTTCTCTTCTGTAAGTCTTTGCACCCTCTCTATTATGACTTTTCCATATACCTTTCCGGGTATACTCAGGAGACTTATACCTCTATAGCTCCCACATTCCCCTCTCCTGCCTTTCCCCTTGTAAACTGGGACAATGATGGCTTTTGTCCAGTCTGTTGGCACCCCCCCCCCCCCCATGCTACTTCACATATCTTGACCATCCATTTAACAACGACATCTCCTCAACACTTCAACATTTCTCCTGTGATTCCATCAATTCCTACTGCTTTTCCATTTTTTAATCTTTTTATTGCCTGATTTACTTCTTTATTTGTTATACTTCTTTCTTTATATACTCCTCCTCAACCTCTACTCAAAACTGCTGGACGTCCATCCTCAAAATTCATTAAGTTTTTTAAACATACTCTCCATCTCTCCTTCACAGCTTCCCCGTCTTTCAACATCTTTCCATTCTCATCCATAACTTCATTTATTTTACTTGAGGAGATATTTTCTGCATTTCTTTCGTTTTTTACCTCTTTCCAATATGATTTCCTGTTCCCTTTATATTTTTCACTTAGTCTTTTTCCAGTCTTCATCAACTCTCTTCTTACTTTCTTTTATTGCTTGTTTTAATTTCATTTTGCATTCTCTATATTTCTTTTTCCTTTCCCTTTTTACTTGTTCAGCCACATTTCTTTCTTGAGTGTTCTTAAAACGTTCCTTTTCTTTTACTATCCTCCTTATCTCTTCTATCCACCATGAATTTCCTTTTCTTTTTCCATCTCTCACCACTTTCATCCCTAACACTTTTGTTGTTGTAGTTACTATTATTTCTTTAAATGTTCCAAAAACTTTTTCAATATTTGTATTATCTTTTACACTTCCAAATTTTTCACTTAAGGCCTCTGCCATTTCACGGTTATACTCATCTTTTATTTCTTTTTCCTGTAACTTTTCTATCTTCAGTATTTCCTTTTTTACTTCACCTTTCTTTTCAAACACCCACTTTTCTTTCAGCTTTAACTTTGCCAGCACTGCAAGATGGTCAGATCCATCGAACATTCCTATTACTACCTTCGCGTCACAAATTTCTTTTCTAAGCCTTTCATCTACTGCCACATAATCAATCAATCCTTTTTGCTCGTTTTCTTCTCCCCTCCTCCATGTGTATCAGTGGATATTCTTGTGCTGAAAGAAGGTGTTCGCTAGGAACATTCCCCTCTCAGCACAGACATCCACAAGGCAGTCTCCATTTTCATTTTTCCCAGGTATCCCCCATTTTCCCACCACATCCATCACATCTACACTGCACCAACTCCATACAGACTTACACGTCACAACAACACTTGGGAATCTTTGGCGTGGCGCTCTGTCTACGATAACCCGGCCAGCCCAACACAGACAGTACGTACACCGGCGGCTGGCGGCTGGCGGCTGTGGCTCTGCTCCCCGATGGCTGCTGGGTTACTGACGCCGGTGGGGGCACGCTGCAGCATCGCCCGGTGTGCCTTCATCTCCTCCAGCCTCTCGCGCCTGAAGAACCCTTTCTGTGCGGAGGGGAGGCTGTGTTAGTATGTGTGTTTGTTATGACTGATGCAGCTGGACCTAAAATTTCTGCCCTGGAACTTTGGTGTGGAGGAGAGACTTTGTTAATGTTTCTTTGCAAAACTAAAGACACTTACAGTCTTTCCAAAAGTAGACACTATCCCAATCTTTGCAAAACTAGACACTATCCCAATCTTTGCAAAACTAGACACTATCCCAGTCTTTGCAAAACTAGAAACTATCCCAATCTTTGCAAAATTAGACACTATCCCAATCTTTGCAAAATTAGACACTATCCCAATCTTTGCAAAACTAGACACTATCCCAATCTTTGCAAAACTAGACACTATCCCAATCTTTGCAAAACTAGACACTATCCCAGTCTTTGCAAAACTAGAAACTATCCCAATCTTTGCAAAATTAGACACTATCCCAGTCTTTGCAAAACTAGACACTATCCCAATCTTTGCAAAACAAGACACTATCCCAATCTTTGCAAAACAAGACACTATCCCAATCTTTGCAAAACAAGACACTATCCCAATCTTTACAAAACAAGACACTATCCCAATCTTTGCAAAACAAGACACTATCCCAATCTTTGCAAAACACAGACACAGTCCTAGTAATCCTGTTCATCCCTAGCCGGCAGGAAAGGATGCTGCTGATTGGCTAGTGGTGGGCGGAGTGTCTCAGGTCTCCTCCAGCCAACAACTCGCGTAGGTTCATAAACTGTTCATGTTTCTTTGCACGGGTCACCTGTTGCACGAGAGGGAAGTTTTGTTGGCATCATTGAATCAAGCAGTGACTGTACAACTACGACACAATTTCCAAAACTGGATAGGGTAAAAAATAAAGTAATTGTGGTGAATACAACCAAGAAAACGTCATGTACTGTTTGTACCACTTGTTACAAAGCCTTCACTGCCTCCTCTTATACTGCACTCTTTATACGTAAAAGCAGAAGGCACCATCTTATGCAGGAGGATTGCAGGTACAAAAAAAATTTCTTCCAAAATTGATTCCATAATTAATGCAAATAATGGTGACAAGCAGTAAGTGGTATAAACATAAAAAAGTTATTTACTGAACTTGACACTCTAATTACTTTGTATTTTACCCATTCTAGCTTTGGAAACTGCGTTACAGTTGTACAGTCACTGCTTAATCCAACCATGTCAACAAAACTTGCTTCTCCCGTGTAACAGGTGACCCACGCAAAGAAATATGAACAGTTTCTGAACCTACGTGAGATGTGGGTGGAGGAGACCTGAGACACTCCGCCCGCCAACAACTGGAACCTGCAAGATGACTGGTCTCAAACTTACGTGAAGAACGTCAGGAAACTGTACTGCCACTGCCACTCCAAGTCAGTCCCGGCGGGAACAGGGGGCGAGGGAGGCACAGGCCAGCGTACCCTGCCTCCGACAGTGTGCAGCAGCGACAACCTTCCTCTTGTTGCCACCTCTGTCGCCTTGTATCACTTCATGGGCCGTCTGCTTCTGTCTGTCAGCATGGTGGCGGCAGGGGGGAGGGAGGCACAGGCCAGCGTACCCTGCCTCCGACAGTGTGCAGCAGCAACAACCTTCCTCTTGTTGCCACATCTGTCGCCTTGTATCACTTCACGGGCCGTCTGCTTCTCTCTCGGTCCTTTCTCAGCATGGAGGCAGCAGGGGGGGAGGGAGGCACAGGCCAGCACACCCTGCCAACAACAAGGTCAGGGAGAGCTGAGGTGAGACTGTTGCTGTGGGATCCAAGTATTGCCTTGGCAGTGACACTTCTGGCATGTTGATGTTCCTTCCCTTTAATATTCATCTTTTTCTATAATGTTTCTTTTTTTCAATTTTCATTAAAAAACAACTTTCCTGGCCAATTCCAGTCGTCCTTGATGGTTGCAGGCATTCAGAGCTGTTCAATCATTCATTCAACTTTTTCACCACTTATTGGGGACACAGCCCAAGGGAGGGGGACAGAGCACCATTGTCAAGCAGCCCAGTGCATGCCAGTGCGTGCCCATCCCACCAACAGCTGCCAGGGAGAGGCGCAAACTGTCGCCCCTCCGATCAGCAACCTGGGCCCCTGACCGCCAGACCACTGCAGCCCCTCCACACTGGCCGACCTTCCAAAACACAAGACACGTTTTGAGGCTCGTCTAGGACACTTCTGAGGCAGGGCAGTACAATGGCCAGAGAGGTGCTGGAAGCACTTGCCTCTGTGGTGCTCTTGGGTGAGGCACACCACTGTAAGGTATTGAATCTTTTGCTGCAGCAAGTGTTTATAAATACATATTCCAGCTGTTGTAGTGTTATGTGACATTCCCTTGACTCACCTTGCAGAGGAGCAAGTAGATCATGTAGGTGTGAGCCTCAAGTGTTTATAAGTACATATTCCAGCTGCTGTAGTGTTATGTGACATTCCCTTGACCCACCTTGCAGAGGATCAAGTAGTTCATGTAGTTGTGAGCCTCAATTGGGCTCCAGGCCCAGTGCAGCTGCCACAGCTGTGGAAAGTCAGCCATTAGTATTTCCCCTTCCACTTCTTCGTGTGGCCTCTCCTCCCATCACTTCACAGTCAAAACTTCTTTCTTCTTTATCTTACAGGATCACTTTGAACTATCCATGTCAGGCTCATCTGCTGCAAACAACCTGGTCTATATAATTAATGTAGGCAGACACAGTTCAGAAGTGGGTCTTCATGTGACTGGCAATGTCACGCTTTGCCTTAAAGAGCTTTCCACAAACATCACACTTGAACTCCCTAATGTCATAGTGCCTGAAGACGTGTTCGTTAAGCCTCCACTTCAAACTGAATCTCTTCCCGCACTCTTCACACTCATGACTTTTAACACCAGTGTGTGTAAGGGTGTGTTTATCAAGGTAACCCTTCCGGCTGAATTGTTTCCCACATTCCTTACATTCATAGTTCTTTACACCAGTGTGTGTAAGGGTGTGTTTATCAAGGTAACCCTTCCGGCTGAATTGTTTCCCACATTCCTTACATTCATATTTCTTTACACCAGTGTGTGTAAGGGTGTGTGCATTAAGGGTACTCTTTTGTGTGAATTGTTTCCCACATTCCTTACATTCATAGTTCTTTACACCAGTGTGTGTATGGGTGTGTGCATCAAGGGTACTCTTCCGGCTAAATTGTTTCCCACATTCCTTACATTCATAGTTCTTTACACCAGTGTGTGTAAGGGTGTGTGCATCAAGGGTACTCTTCCGGCTAAATTGTTTCCCACATTCCTTACATTCATAGTTCTTTACACCAGTGTGTGTAAGGGTGTGTGTATCAAGGGTACTCTTCCGGCTGAATTGTTTCCCACATTCCTTACATTCATAGTTCTTTACACCAGTGTGTGTAAGGGTGTGTGCATTAAGGGTACTCTTTTGTGTGAATTGTTTCCCACATTCCTTACATTCATAGTTCTTCACACCAGTGTGTGTAAGGGTGTGTGTATCAAGGGTACTCTTCCGGCTGAATTGTTTCCCACATTCCTTACATTCATAGTTCTTTACACCAGTGTGTGTAAGGGTGTGTGCATCGAGGTTACTCTTCTGATTGAATTGTTTCCCACATTCCTTACATTCATAGTTCTTTACACCAGTGTGTGTAAGGGTGTGATATCTGAGGCCTTGCCTTGAGGTGAATCCTTTTCCACACTCCAGACACACAAACTTCCTCTCTCCTTTGTTGCTGGAGTTGCCAGCAGCAAGTTGCTTCACCTGATGACCACTGACCCTCCTGCCGCCTGCAGCAGTCTGCTCCTGCTTGTCTTGGCCACTCATGCTGCTGTCCAGCCCAGCAGGTGAGGCGGCCCCGACCTGTACGGCGGCTCAGTGTGTTGTGTTGTCCTCGTTCTCTTTTCTCCACACCTGAAGGAAGCCGTTGTTGCTGTGCTGGACTTGGTCGTCAGTGCGGTGAACAGGAAGTGTAGTAGTAGTCACAATCGTAGTACCAGTGACGGCAGCAGGCAGTTTGGGGACAAGGATTCTTCTTCTTCAGTGTTTCAGGGGCTGGTTTGGCCATGGACCACAGCCTCTTCTTCTTCTTCAGTGTTTCAGGGGGCCAGTTAGGCCATGGACCACAGCCTCTTCTTCAGTGTTTCAGGGGGCTGGTTAGGCCATGGACCACAGCCTCTTTTTCAGTGTTTCAGGGGGCTGGTTAGGCCATGGACCACAGCCTCTTCTTCAGTGTTTCAGGGGGCTGGTTAGGCCATGGACCACAGCCTCTTCTTCAGTGTTTCAGGGGCTGGTTAGGCCATGGACCACAGCCTCTTCTTCAGTGTTTCAGGGGCTGGTTAGGCCATGGACCACAGCCTCTTCTTCAGTGTTTCAGGGGCTGGTTAGGCCATGGACCACAGCCTCTTCTTCAGTGTTTCAGGGGGCTGGTTAGGCCATGGACCACAGCCTCTTCTTCAGTGTTTCAGGGGCTGGTTAGGCCATGGACCACAGCCTCTTCTTCAGTGTTTCAGGGGCTGGTTAGGCCATGGACCACAGCCTCTAAAGCCCCAAATTGTTGTTGTTGTTGTTGTTTAGGGCCGCGGCGATGTAGTCGCTCACACGAGCCCTGGTGTCGTCCTGTGAGGTCCTCACGGGGCGTCAGCTGCCCCGTCTTCCTAAGGAAGGCGCAGGTGAGGTGGATGACAGCTTCCTGTCGTGAGGGGTGGACGCCTGCCGTACAGCCCCAAACACACACTCGGCGGCGGCGCCTCGGCGGGTGTTGTTGTTCTTGCTCTTGCTGTACAGGTGACCCGTCGGAGAGTCAGGCCTTCGTATCGGCACAACCTGTAAAAATAAAACAAAACAAGCAGTATCATTACAAATCATCCTATTCCCTATTTCTTGCACACCACATCTTTCCCAGAAAACTCTTCATGGCTGCTATAATTCTCTCATTTGCTTCAGCACTCGGTCCCAGCAGCAGCAGCATCCATTCCCTCTCCGTTCTTGCAATCCTCCCATTCACATCCAGCCCATCAGTGCCACCTCATCATCTCCGTCCTTTCTCTCCGGTACCTCCACACCAGTACCACATGCACGACAGTTTCATCCAGACCCCTGTCACACATCTGACACACTTTGCTGGGACTCAGACCACCTGTAATTTCTTGCATTCACATTCATACACTGCGCTCGAGCTTGGAAGAGAAGATCACCACCCAGGCTTCCATCATGCCAGCTGACACACTGCGGGGCTTCCTTTTCCCTGTACCGCTCCAAAGTACTCTTTCGCTCCATCGCATGCTTCCACCTCCTCAGACCGTCACCTTTCACTGCACTGTCTCTCTCTTCCACTTTCTCACATCCCATTCTAGACCCTCACTGTACCTGTCAGTCACCTTCCATTCAAAGAAACGCCTCCCTTCCTCTCTGCTCACCCACCTGACTCGCATACCACTGTCACCAACCATTCTCATGCAGTTCTTAATCTATTTGCTCTCATGCACACTCCACAAGTAAACCTTCCGTGCCAGTTTCGTGTCATCCATTCGTTCCAATCTGACTTTGTATCTAAGGGTAGCCTTCCTAAATCTTTCCCTAAAGGTACTCCACCCCATATCATCCCTCAATGCTTCCACCGCTGCACACCTTGGTGCCATCCAGGTTGGCATCGGGAAGGGTTCGGGCTAGCACCTGGAGTTCCGCCGCTCAGCCACGGTCTGATCACGTGTGCTGCGGACGCCTACCGACCTCATAAAGTTGTCGGGACGCTGCCGGGCTGGGCCAGTGACCTCCCAGCGCGCATATCACCATGACCCAGCGCTCTGACGCCTCCGTGCACGTACGTACTGCGGGTCGACGAGCTCGAGTTATTAGCCCCTGCAGCAGCCGAGATGGCCACGGAGCAGCCCCAGTCCCCCCTGCAGGAGGAAGGTACCGCTACCCAGACACAAGAGGTAGCTACTCAGCCCCAGGAAAATGGACGGAAGAAGGCCGCCACCACTCTCCTCGATGAAGTGGAGATGGACACACACACACACACACACACACACACACACACACACACACCTGGCTAATTACAGCCTTTATCAGTTTGCTGCCACTAATGACCTAAGTAGCCTTGCCCCTCAATTAACACCGAAGCATCAGGTCATATAATCCCCTTTCCTTAATCTTCATCCCTCAAAGTTCACTTCACGTAGCCTACCTGACCTGAGGTCCAAAGATCCTGCCAGCCCCGCCTGTAATCTGAAAGCATCTGCCACCTGCACACAATCCACGCCCACAAAACGTATATCCACAACCGCCCTGCAACCGCAAATTAATCCATATCCTACCTGCACAGTAACCCAGCAAACATGTGTAATGCCGGGATGTGAAGGCAGGAGAAGAAACTTAGAAGTATAAGGAAAAGACATAGGTTAAGTCATTATAAGTGATTACAAGTAGTTATAAGTGAGCATAAGTAGTTATGAGTAATTATAAGTCACTTAAAGGCCATCATAGATATGTAAGAAATTGTAAGAAGGTTTCCTTGATCACAACCTATAGCATAACACATCCCCCCCCCATCAGACTACAATTACACAATGTGGTGCAATACTTACGTCACTTTCCTGCCAGAACTTAGCGTCTGCCGTCCCTCCCTTTCCTCCCCTTCCCCCTTACCAGCGCCCGCACTTAGGAAGTGTTGCCAGCCCTTGCTTGTCAATGCCCTATCAGTTAAAGTCATCCACCCTTGCATAGATTTCTTCCGCTGCTTCACATGTAATTTCATCACTTTGCACGTTAAGAGTCAGTACCCATATGTAAACTACCCTAATCTTCCCTTCATTTTGAATTAAACCATAATAGATTATAAATCAACTACTTGGCCCCTTTTTCTGCGCTACGGGGCCGCCCCGGGGCGGGTATAAAATCCTGAGAGCGTCTTGCTCGGGCCTCACCTCACGAAGGCGTTTGACAAAGTCTGGCACCGAGGATTGAAATACAAGATATTGGGTCTTGGCCTCCCGGTCATCCTGAAGAAGCTATTATGCAATTTCTTGGATGGCAGGAGTGCAAGGATCAAGTTGAATCCTTCCTCGGTGACAGCTTTGGCATACGCTGTGGTGTCCCTCAGGGCAGTGTGCTATCCCCAACCTTATTCATCCTGTACACAAACGACGCACCAGCAGCGGGGAGAGGAATCAACCTCTCGTACGCAGATGACGTCACCCATATCCGGATATCCAGGCTGCTCCTGCGAAATCGCTCGCCGCCAAATAGCAGCTCAAATCAACACTCAATCCGTATACGAAAAGGACTGGCGCATCCACACAAATGAAGCGAAATTCTCTATATTTAACCTCGGCGCCAGGCTCCATGAAAATATATCCACAAACACCAGGGCAATCGCCACCCAACACCAGGGACACCTTGGCCTCACCATCTCTGCAGTGGGTACGCGTCACACATCAATAAAAGATGCGCCCACGCTCGATCAACACTAGGAAAACTATACCGATTCAGGACGATGCCAACTAAACTCAAACTTCACCTTGTCAAGACCCTCATTATACCCATCTTAGAGCACCCTCCCGTCCCAACACACACCCTCAGTAAAACTCAAATCAGTAAACTACAGAAAGTACAAAATAAAGCCCTCCGATTCGCAACAAACCATGCAGTTCTACCCCTCTACACTAACAAATGAACAAATTCACATGAACACCAACACCCTCCCAATCAATATTAGACTCCACCTCCAAGCAACCCAGATCTGGGAAAGAATCGCCCACCTTAACATTCCCCTACACACACACCTAACCAACAACCTCCCTAACATCGACAGATTCAACCGCTCATTCCCGAGCAGCCTGCGGAGACTTCAGAGCGACTCGCACCCAGAACCGTGTTACTACTAACCTATACTAAATTAACAAACTCACAGAGAACCATAGCTAGCTAGCTCCAACACATATACCCACACACCACCCATTTCAAACTTAACAGAATAAGACGACATCGTCTGAAAGCAACAAAAAACGCAACATATAACACACTACCCACACACCAAAAATAAAAATCACCCCAAACAACACTATCGACACACACCACCCTACACATACCACGCCAGGCGGCCAACCCGCCATATTTTTTTATCTCACACTTCCTTCTGCTTCCCACTTACCTTTCTCTACTTCCTCTCCTCTCTTCCCCCTCTCTTCTATAAAAAAAAAAAAAAAAAAAAATCGGGCCTCACTCACTCGCCCACTCACTCCCCTGTTGTACTCGCAGGTCTGGCGCCCCCACTCTCTGCCACACACACACACCTACACACCCACGCCCCATATACCTACACGAACCCGTGATTCTTTCCCAATGTGTTTCTTTAGTTGTTAATCTCAATACTTCTCTTCTTTCCGTGACAAGGGTTGTAGGAGGGAAACCCCCGTCAGCGTTCTTGGAGCCTGGCGGGGGGAAGTAGGAACGGGGAGTCGAGCCCCCCCTCAAAAATTTCCGTCTTATGCCCCTATTACGGAAAGGACTTTGTAAGTATATAGATATCTAGGCCATTAATCTGTAGTTTATCTCTAGGGTAAGAAGTGTTAGTAAAATAGGGGGCTGTATATGTTTTGTCGTTTCGACGTAAATTGTTCTCGCTGTGTACGGGCCTCCCCGGAAGTGTAAAGTCCCCCCTCTCTGAGTTTTTTTTTCATATATCTTATGCACCTGGTCTTGCAAT
Organism: Eriocheir sinensis; assembly: GCF_024679095.1. NCBI lineage: Eukaryota > Metazoa > Arthropoda > Malacostraca > Decapoda > Varunidae > Eriocheir > Eriocheir sinensis. The sequence continues at coordinate 1,902,755 of NC_066515.1, forward strand.
AGATGTACACCCGCGCAAGAGTAAGGTTTTCGTAGAGAATTCTCAGCCATGTTCTGATTACCATTGTGAGAGGAGAAATTAGAACCCAGTCGTGTGTCCATTCACCCACTTCTGTCAGTTTCGGGTAAATCGTGCCTTCAATTAGCAGTTAACTGTAAACCGTGTCGTCAGTTATGACTATGTATACCTTCTAAACTAAGTCTCACATGAATAAATGTACCGACCCCTATTTATAGGCCTTTATTTCTTATCTCTTCTCCCCGTCGTGAGTTTTGTCCAGCGGGCTGTGTAGTTAAAGTAACATTTTACCGCCCCGAGTCCTCCCTGCTCACCACGTTACCCCTGCCCAAGGGATCAGAGTCTCGCTCTGGGTCACTTTAATCCCAAATTAAATCATTAGTCCTTTATATACATATATTTTAAGGTTCCCAGTGAGCTACCGGTGACATAGTTCATCGGTAGATCTCTGGGTGGTGGCAGCAAAACTAGCCCCAGGGTGAGTCCCCCTTGTTTTTCCCCAGATATCCATTAGTTGAATTTCCTTTTTAACATCATTTAGTGCCCCGAATTTCCGGGCACGACACATAGACCCCGGGGGAAGCTTCCAGCACAACAATACGTTACAGGTCTCTTACTAATTAAGCTTAGATTTAGGTGGGCAGCGGTAAAGTGCTGAGTAATCCCCTAAAGACTCTGCCCTCATCAGAACATTATCCAAGTCAGTATCAACGGGGGACATAGTCAAAGCAATCGGAGCATGGTCTGAAGGAAGATTATGTTGTTGTAAGACTAAAATCACTTATATACTTCAGCAAGCTAACAGAGGCAATACAAGTGTCAAGTTCCGAAATCCAGTTGGTCCGTTTCTTGTATGTCTTGTTGCCAAGAAAGTGTTTGTCATTGGTCCTCAGATTACTAATAACCACAAGATTATTTTCACTGCAAAAGGTAAATACCACCTCAGCATTATTATTTGTCACAGTAGTTTCACCAGGCAAAAAAGGGTAAGACATGTCAGGAATGGAAATAGAGTCACACAGGTTGGCGGATCGAATGCGAGCAGGAATTAAGGTGTCTCACCAAACCTCCGAACCTGCAGTTCATATCACCCAGCAGAAGGAAACCGTTACTGCTCTGAGTCGAGAGTAATTTATCATTAATAGCTGCAAAAGAAGCGTGGGAATAATATGGGGAGTCATTTGGCAGAACATAACAAAAACCCATGACAACATCACATTGCAGCTATACTTGGTCACCAATGCTGACATCAATAGAATGAATCTGGTTCGCTAAACTGTTTCTAACACATACCACTGTGCCACCTCTGTCTGACGATCCAATCACAGCACTGGAGACTGGAGTACGGCTGGCAGGGATTCCCCCCTCCTCCCTCCCATCTTACACACACACACACACACACACACACACACACACAGCACATAATATTAATTTGTGTTTTGTATGGAGATAAAGTTCCTGGAGTTAGTATTATGTTATGTTTGGTTCCCAGCAAACAGGAAACGTTTACACAACCTTGTGTTTAGGTTGTATCTTCGTCCGTCTAAAAGTTACGTCATCAGCACGTAATAATTACGTTGTGATTTTCTGATCAAACTGTGACGCTTGCGTGACGTTTACACAACGTCGTTTCCAGGTTGCTGCTTGGTCCAATAGAGAAAATAATTTCAAACATATTAGTTGAAAACACATTAGGTAGACAAGTTCATTAAATGCAATAACTCACTTGCACATCAAAAGTGGTTTACATTATTAACAGTATTCAGTGATATGATATATTTTTCTCTTACAAATATCAATAAGAGGGGTAATTTGAGATAAATCTCGTGCCCTTCAAAATTTGAATGTTTAATTCCGCGCGTGGCAACAACGGTCCCGCCAGCCGCCGCCGCCGCCGCCACACTGAAAATTCAAAAAACAAAACAGTCAGTCGTCGTGGCGTGGCAAGCAGAGTGTGCAGGTCACCATCTTGTCCTCGAGGAAACTCAGCACGGTGAGTATTAGAGATCTAGATCGCCACCACAGAGTTGTAGCCTAATTGTGTAAGAGAGAGAGAGAGAGAGAGAGAGAGAGAGAGAGAGAGAGAGAGAGAGAGAGAGAGAGATTTACATAGAAAATCAGACCACACAGACCCCATGGTCCAGACTAGGTGGTCAGTCCTTAAACCTGTGATTCTACATTAATCAGAAGGCTCCAAAACGTTGCATTTCAACTCTAGTTGATATAAAGTTGAAGGAAGTGACGGTCGAGCTTGTTTTTGAAGGAGTCAATCGTGTTACACTGGACCACTGACGGTGGGAGCTTATTCCATTCTCGCACTACATCGTTGGTGAAAAAAAATTTGGTGGTCTGAATTTACTTGTCTACATTTGAGTTTTACGCCATTGTTCCTCGTACGTAAAGTGTCATCGATCATAAACAATGTTGATCTGTCTACATTCGCGAAACCATTAAGTATTTTAAAACATTTGATCAGTTTTCCTCGGAGGCGACATTTCAAGAGAGAACATGTTAAAGGTGGAAAGCCTTTCTTCGTAAGATTTGTTGCGCAAGGAAGGGATCATTTTTGTTGCCCGACGCTGAACACCTTCTAATTTAGCAATGTCCTTTGCATGGTGGGGAGACCAAAACTGTACCGCATATTCCAAGTGGGGTCTGACTAAACAATTGTAGAGTGGAAGTATTACATCTTTATTCTTGAATAAAGAGTTTATTTTAATGAAGCCCAACATTCTGTTCGCTTTATTTGCTGCATCGATGCATTGCTGTGAGAATTTGAGGTTTGACGCGATTTTGACCCCCAAGTCCTTAACGCATTGAACGCTTTTGAGTTTAACGCCGCGCATTTCGTAATCGAACTTCTTATTCCTTGTTCCAACTTGAAGGACCTGGCACTTGTCTACGTTAAAGGCATCTCCCATCTGTCAGACCAAGCTGAAATTTTGTGCAAATCCTCTTGGAGGCTTTGCCTGTCTTCGTCAGTGTGAACCGAGTTTCCAATCTTTGTGTCGTCTGCAAATTTACCAGAGCTGGGCACTTCCGATCATCAGTCCGATCGTCCGATCTTCCGATCTGATCGGAACAGCAACTGGCGATCGGAATGCAAAGATTGGATCATCTTTGTAAAAGGTAATCGGACTGTGTAGATCGGAACTTCACAAACTAACTTCCGATCACCGATCACAGAAAAGAAAGTGGTCAACGTTGTCATGGCAACAAGTGACTGCGGACTTCTTACAATTATGTTTATACACGTTGCTAAATAGTTACGTCAATAAGCGTCTATATTTATAAAATTAAGCGATAATTATTGATCGTTAATTTATTTAATCCTGGTAAGGCATCGTGAACGAGACGCGCAGTCGCTTTATTTGCTTGGCGGGACTTGTTACACGACGCCATGACAGCGTGCTGTGGGCTGCAGTAGTGGGCTTCCGCTCAGTGTTGCCAAATGCGTAGGATCAAAAGCGCTAGACTGAGGTGTGAAATGCGCTAGAAATGCGCTAGGAAAATTTTCGGCTCCTCTCCTTCTAATGGTGATAGTAATAGTAGCTAGATAATGGTTATCATAATAGTAGTAACCACTATTGCTTTTAGATCATATTGATAATGCCACTTTCTGGTGTTGCTATAATAATAATAATCATACTAATATTTTTTTTCTTTAATTATTCCTTTCCCCGGGTGCGGAGCCCGAGAATAGTTCAGGTTAAAGGCCCTTTTCATATATATGTATATATTTCTCATAATTTGTTGTTGTACTACATGTTTCGAAACGAACAATAGTAAGTATACCGTCATGTAGGTATAGGCAGGTGTTGTTTAATTTATATTGAAAGGATTGAATTGTTGTTATACAGTATCATATTTTTTTCATTGTTATCATAAATTAAGAGATAAATTTGATTACAAACTTGACCATTAAAGTAGATAATAAAAAAAAAACATTTTACTGTATAGTTTGTACATATTCATCCGAGGTGTACGAGGGACCTAGTCAACGTATACATGAAATCAATGGCATCAATTTATTTTATAAACTTTGCCTCATGTCTGTATGATTTTTTTTACATAATTATTGCATACATTTCCATAACAAACTCAGTATAATGTTATTGGAGCTAAGGAGACCGAACTCTTAATTACCAATGACAGTTCACAAGTCAGGTTCAGCAGGATGCTGCTTCCTGCGTTAATTACATAACCGAGGCTGATTCAGCCTGAATGAGCCTCTCAGACGCTTAGACAGCCGCGTATGTGTAATTTGACGAGTCACAGACCCGTTTTAGTCAACTGTACGTGTCACCGTCTCATCAACATGTCCTCCTGATTAGTTTCTCTGTGTATAATCAAATGTCGGACAAGCACTTGTTTGAGATGACTGGAAATACTTATAGAGAAAGCACACGTTTGAAAAATCGCATGTATAAAGTCATGAAATCCAGCCGACATTTGAGTTGTATTATGGCTGCCTTCACCTAAATCAACGTGCTTTCTAAGACTATTTTAATCATTGTATTTTACTCCACATTTCTATTTCTTTCTTTATTATTTATTGATTTATTTTCTAATCACCGGGAGCCCCCTGAATGCCCGGAGCCTAGGGAGGCTGCAGCCTCATTATTCTGAATGTAAATCAGCAACTGCCTTTCTGGAATGTTTTAATGAATCCTTGGCAGTGAATGTGTGTGTGTGTGTGTGTGTGTGTGTGTGTGTGTGTGTGTGTGTGTGTGTGGAGGGGGGACTGACTATTTCTATGGGGCGGGAAGGTAAGGAGGGTGTGACGGTATGCACCGCTCCCTTTCCCTCGTTCTCTAATCCCTAGGCCTCAGAGACTGGGTGCGACCTGACCTCCACTCATCACACACACACACACACACACACACCTTTCCAATAACCATGAATTTCCAGAAATGCGCTAGAATATGCACCAAATTGAACAAAAATGCACTAAAAAATGCGCTATGCGCCAAATACGAAATTTACGCGCTGTTTGTGATGCCAATGCGCTAGAACTAGCGCATTTCGCGCTAGTTTGGCAACACTGCCGCTCACTCCAGTAAACGAGTGGCCTGCCCCAGTTGTCAGTTATGCATTTTCTGCTGCAGTGTTACCACCCTCTAATGGCGGCAGCGTCAGTAATTTTCGGGAAAGCAACAAGACCTGTTAAAGGGGGCTTGCCCCGCCTCGACCCCCCCCCCCCCACCCCTTATTAACCGGGGGGAGGGCTTTGCCTTCCCTCGACCCCCCCCCCCCATGGAGGTATTATGGGAGGAGCCGCCATGACGTCACGAACGCGAAGCCAACGCGCTATTGGTCCGCTGTCTCCCCACCCCCCTTAGACTCAAAACATATATCAGCTGATCCAGTAGACGCATTGAAAGTGCATACAATCCCTGCCTTTTCTGAGTGTAGGTAGGAACAACCCCTCACATAACTATTGCTTAATGACACTTTCATAAGCAGGTCTGGGTGCGAGAGGGATTTAGGGGTCTGAGTGAGCTCCTGATCTCCGTCCAAGGGCACAATGCATTCATGCTAGAAATCGAGCAAATAGGGTACTGCCCATATCCACGAAAGTGTCTAAGGCCGATGCTACTTAAGCACAAAATCATACATAGCTTATGGTCAACGAGTTAGGGCCGTCGTAACTTATCGTGCTTAGACCATTCTCTGTTGATGTCGCTCGTCTCGCTAGAACGCACAGCGAGCAAAATTTCGACATGAATCATGTTAAATAAAACATAGTTATACTTACATTTTCTTTGTTTTTTATTTTAATAATTTTACAATACAATTTTTGACCAAATAACACGGAGTGAATGACAGTATTTCTTGGAAAAGAAAAATATTAAAATACATTCCCGTTGGAAACGAGAATTTGTGTAAACAAACAATCACCAGCTCAGTCACCCTGTACAACCTGCCTTCGGCGTTGTGTGTTCCAACTCTACCAGATCTCCTCCTGTCCTACAATACCAGGTAAGGCTTGAAGGTATTAAAAATATTGCTTAATGGTATTTTATAGGAAAACTTGAAAAGATCATTCCAGTATAAGTTAGTCAATTCGTTCACATGGTGGAGTCAGTTTGCCCACTCGGTTGAGTCACTTCACCCTTTCTCGATTAATTCCTTTGGTTTTTGTTAAGTTACGGTAATATGCCCTAAGACGAAAAAGAAGTGCACCACTTGAAATAAGACATGTTTTTCAGACACTTCTTCTATACCCTTTTTTGTGCAAATGACTCCACGTGTTCAGCGGGCTACCAACGGTTACGAGTGCGTGATTGTGAGGTTGAAGATGGGGTTTGAGTTTAGCTACAATACTTAAAGAAGGTGATATTTAGCAATAAGAAATGCACAAATGGTTGTATTTTAACAGAAATAACACTCTTGGGGAAATTCCCTAGGGTGCTGTTTCTAAGTCGTTGCACAAGACAACAGTCACATTTCTGTGTTGTGTGCATAACAGTACAACCATTAGTGCTTCTATTGCTATCTGCACATATGATGTATATGTTAATATTTACCATTGGTTAAATTTAACATATGTGAATGATACTTAACCTAACTAACCTAACCTAGACCTTAGCCTAACCTAACCTATAGTGACATGCATTTCTTAAGAGTATTCGCTGCAATATGTTTTACTTTTATAAATCAAATAACGTTTTACCACATGATTTATGTAGTCAATACTACTTGCAGGCAAAAGAACTCATGAGTGTGGGTGAAATGACTTACCTTTTTTTGGGCAAACTGACATGTGGGCGAAATTACTGTAATCCATCTAACCTACATCATCATGTGGATCTGCTCATTCTGGCTATCTTTAATTATATATATATGTATATATTATATATATATATGTATATATTATATATATATATATATATATATATATATATATATATGGTAAAGGTTCAGCAGAGCTACAGCGCCTTAATTTGGCTCTAATTTCTTCCATCGTACAAATTTTATGAATATTTAAATCCTTGCAGTTGTCCAACGATGGAAGCCACTCCACCCAGTAAACGGACTAGGAAGGCAAACTGGGGGGAGAAAGAAACTTTCCGCCTGGCAGAACTGTACATGGATGAGGTACAAACCTTGAAGTCCAGCTTCAAGATGCCGGAGTTTCTAACAGGAAGAAACATGAGATATGGGAACAAATAGCCGAGGAGTTGAATAACTCATTCAACAACTACAGGACCTCGCTGAAGTGAAGAAACGCTGGTTCTTCATAAGTTCCGGTCTCGGCAAAAATCCAGCGATTCCGTGAGGAACGGAATAGGACAGGTGAGTTAATTTTCTAATTTTGTTTAAATCTTATCTAACGGTGTTATACACTTAACAGACCGAACTTAAAATGGTACACCTCCATATCGAGAAATTAACTGAGTTCACGGAATTGCATGATTTTCTCATTCATCCATTAACTTATTACATTTTTTATCTCAGCTGAAAACTATAGATTTTCAGGACGTACCTGTCCCTCTACAACCTTTGTATTCAGAGAAATGCAGTATACATTACCATGTGTCCATTTTTTAGGTGGTGGTCCTCCTCCCCCTCCACTGGATCCCATTGACGAACTAATTGAGGATATTCTGGGACCAGACAGCAAAACAATAATGGGTGAGCCTCAAGTCGATGATCTGATGGATGTCCTGCGTGCTGACATGTGAGTAGTTATTTCTTTCCTGTGTTCATTTTATATGAATCACTCCCTGCTCTACCCTTGGCCGCTTCCTTAAACTGACTCCACTCCACCTCAACGACACCTACCTCTTTGTCTCTTTCTTCCCTTCATTCTATACTCAAATTCTGCAGCTTTACCCTCTTTGCTCAACTCCCTAATTTCTCTGAACCTCACTAAATTTTACCCCAAATACTAGAACATAGATTCTAATTTATGCTTATTTTTCAATCAAAGCAATGTTATTAAAATAACCATTTTGGGTAAAATATTACTTCCATATTCATATTTCTATTCATTGTGATTAAGGCTTCATTCAATAAAAAGAAAGGAAATTACTGTCAGTCAGTTGTTTATATCATTCATTAATTGAAATTTTTTTACACAAGGCGCCGGCCAAAGGCACAGCAAAAATTAGTAAAGAATATAAGATAGATTGTGTTCATGTAAGGTAATATAGTGTATAGATTATATAATGTAGTATACTATTCTAGGAGGGATTTCACTATGCTGGCAGGTGTGTCCTTGCATCTTCCAAGCTTGTACACCATGTAATGATTAAATCCATTGCTTGCAGAAAGGACGTGAGACCTGCTGCAGGAGGAGCAACAGCAGATCCGTTGGTCAGTTTCAATAGTTGACGAATCTGCAGATGCACCAACTGTAATATATGTTGATGCATCTGCAGAAGAAGCGCTTCCCCCTTCATCCACCCCCTCAGAAGATCCCACCACGGGACAAATGGGAGCTGTAAGGGCAGTGGAGTCTGCTGCAGGAACACAAGGCAGCTGCTCAGGCAGTGGCATCCGCTGCACGGGCCCAAGAGGCAGCTGCCCGAGCACAGGAGTCCGCCAGGGCCAAGGAGTCCGCGAGGTCCAAGGAGTCCACTGCGAGGGCCAAGGAGTCCTCTGAGAGGTCCAAGGAGGCAGCTATGCGGGCCAAGGAACAGGCTGCCAAGGAGAAAATTGAGGCCATGAGGCTTAAAGCTAAATACTATAAATTTAAACTAGAAAATAATTAAACATACAACCAAATACTACTTCTGTTATTTCTAACATTATTAAACTATTATAAGCTTAGTTCTCATATGTATTGTAATTTGTACTTATACTGACACTGCTTTTTTTTTGCATAGTTTCTGACTATACAATTAGAATTTTGACTGTGGAAAGATATACTATGGTGAAGCTTTCTAGTCTCCTTTTTAGAAAACAATCATAAGAAGGTCATCAGAAATTGTGGTTAGGAGATGAGAGACTATGCTAATGGGAATTTAAATTTATCATAATGCATTAAAAGGTAGGAAACATTACCAAGGTAGGTACACGAGGCCCTGTTGGAGGACGTTCCATCAGTCCTCATTGCTGAGAAGAGAAATGATGACATTAAGAGAAATGTATAAAATCAATGTGAAGCAAGTATAATTATTTATCTATTTTTATCGATCATATCTATTTTTCCATCTCTCACCTGTTCACCCATCCGTCCCACTCCCCACTACCACCTTCATCTCATTAGTGATCTTCCAATAAGTAATTAATTAAATTAGAACATAATACCAGTTTCTCTTGCAAAGATTCAACTTACCTGAAATGCAAGGTGCAGAATGCATCCCGATAGGCACGACCCTCATTACGGTGACCACCGGGCGCATTGGCAGGTTCTTCTGCAGCATCATTTAATGGCACTGGGACTTGTGCCTCTGCACCCATTGGTTGCTCGTCATCCAGAGGAAGAGGAAGATTCCTATCCTTGCAAATATTGTGCAGCATTCCACACACATGAATGATTTTGCACACCTTGAGGGGGGGCCTCAATCGCATCACCATGCAAAAAATGTAATCTGCGTTTGAGTTGTCAAATTACACTGTCAACAATACTGCGTGTAATTTTGTGAGACCTGGATGAATAACAATGGTAATTAATTGTAATTAATTGTTGTACGTTGTTGTCCTAGTGGTAATCTTGTTGAGTTAGTCTACACTTCATATGATGAGTTAGTGGTTATCAAAGTTTCAGCAAAAAATATACAGGACAAAATTTGGGACTCAACTCTCAGTGGCCGATTCTCAGGCAAATAGTAATTTAACTTTGAGCACAGGTTAAGGTTTTTAATGCATAGGGCGTTGAGTCAGATTTAGTACTAAATACACCCCATTCCCAGTGTTAGTTCTTACCAGTCTCACTGACTAAACTACTTATAAACGTTATATCAAAGTCCTAAACCAAAGTAACCTTGATTTCACCTCCTGCCAGAAAAATATTTAAATGTTTTAGTGCATATATATATATATATATATATATATATATATATATATATATATATATATATATTTATATATATATATATATATATATATATATATATATATATATATATATATATAACTTATGTTACCAAGCCCAATACTATCTTTCCGAAATGAAACTTAATCCAACCTAACCAAATTTAACCTAACTACTACTAATACTGTCTACTACTACTAATACCACTGCTGCTGCTGCTACTGCTATCAATAATAATAATAATAATAATAATAAGACAATGTATTTACCTATTATATCGTGACTGAGGTCCAGGCAGTGGACGCAGATAAGGTGTAAGGAGCCATGTCTTGCAGGGTACCCACTGTCTCCAAGCAAGTGACTTCCTGCTGGCACATATCCTCCGTCAAACAATCTTGACAATCCACTGCTGTTCAAGATACGTGCATCATGCACTGACCTGGCCACTTGGCAAGAATGTCCAATATTCGATAATTGGCATCAAATACAACTTGACATTCATGCTGTGATACCCTTCCGGTTCACATACACTTCTTCTTGATCCCTCGGTGCCACAATTCGGATGTGTGTGCCATCAATGGCACCTACGATGTTAGGGAAATTGGCTATAGCAAAGAATTCTGCTTTCTTTCGGTCAGCGCTGTCTTGGGTGACAGGAAAAGTTATGAACCTCTTGAGGACATTAACATCTGCAAGGGCGTCTATAGTTTTACTGATGGCTCTGCTGATGCTGGACTGTGAGGGGCCAAGGTCATCACTGCTACATTGTTGCATTTTGCCAGTAGCAAGATATCTTAAGGTTATGAGAACCTTCAACTCCGGGGTGAGCGGGTTAGACCTGTTGGTATCACTCTTCAGCGCTGCCCTTACAAGGTTGGTAACAAATAATATACCTTCCCGGTCTAACCTGTACCTCTTGATGAGCTCAGCATCATTAAGTTCATTTAGAACGTCCTTTCTAAGGTAATTATTCCCTGGCTGATGTGGTTGTTGCTCTTGTGGCGCTGCCATCTTGATTGTTTACGTTCAAATCCATCGTCCTTAAGGGCTGGTAAGACAGGGTCCAGCCTGTTTTACCGCTAAGCACGATGTTAGGGCCGTCGAAAAATTTTATGTACGACGTCAGGCAAGTTAGGCACGATAGCCGCCATTTTATTTTGCTATGGACGACGGCATCGGCCTAAGACACTTTCGTGGATACCGGCCCTGGATTTATTTGAAGGAGCCAATAGAAGGAGCAATAGAAGCGCCGAAGTCTTCCTCAAACTATATTTAGTATTAGTTAGACCTCATCTTGACTATGTGGTTTAGTTCTGGTCACCTGGATATCAAAGTGTTAGAATCGGTGCAGAGGAGGATAACGAAGATGATTCAGGGGTTGAGAAACTTGCCATACGAGGAAAGACTCAAACAGTTAAACTTGCATTCTCTAGAAAGGCGAAGGGTGCGTGGAGACATGATCGAGGTTTATAAATGGATGAAGGGCTTTAATAAGGGGGATAATTATAAGGTTTTGTTGGTAAGAGAACCGGGTAGGACACGAAGTAATGGGTTTAAACTGGATAAATTCAGATTCAACAGGGACATAGGCAAAAATTGGTTTACTAACAGAGTGGTTGGTGGATGAGTGGAACAGGTTTGCAGTCACGTGCTGATTGCCAATACAGTTGTCACATTAATAAATAGATTAGATAAATTCATGGACAGCGATATTAGGTGGGGTTAGATACACGGGAGCTTAGATTCAAAGGAGCTGCCTTGTACAGGCCTACCGACCTCTTGCAGACTCCTACGTTCTTATGTTCATATGTTCATATGGCTGCACGAAAAGGGAACGTAGTGGTTCTACATCATTTCACAGGTGAGTTGAGAACTGTATAACCAGATAGGGCTACATATGATAGAAATCTGCAGTTCTGTTGTACACTGACATTGAGATTACCAGGTGGCTGCCAGGGTACCTGTCCTCGACCCGGGCTGAGCTGTATGCCATACTTGAGGCTCGCCACACTGTAGCAGCTTTCCGCAAAGATGTATACTTGTTTGTTGATAGCCAGGCTGCATTACATGAACCTGTGTCCTCCTCCCCTACAGACTGTGATCTTGTGACTAAGTGCCTGACTGCCCTCCGTGCCCTTGAGGCCGCAGGTGCCACGGTCCACTTCACCTGGGTGCCCTTCCATCCAGCACAATGAAAAGGCAGACTGCCTTGCTCGACGTGCCCTTCAGGATGACACAGTGGACCCTGACACTGACTATACGCTTAGCTATGTTAAGAATATAATTAGGATTATTTCCTTAATATCATTGCTACCCTACTCTTACAATGCTGTGAAAATGGTAGTACGTGCAGACTCCATTATGAAAGTGTCTCCCACCACTGTTTACCCTATGGGTGACACAGTGCACCTCAGGATGTGGTAGCAATGCGTCTTAGGCTAGGCTATAGGTACTACTGGGAGGTTATTAACTCCCCCTGTGTCTGCTGCACGCTGTGTGCCAGGCCGAGGGACACACACTGCAACACTGTCATGGAATGCTGGGGCCCTTTCATTGTTTTTTTTTAAGCCACGGGACTGCCTTGACCTTAAATTGATAATAGATCTACATTAAATATATAGGAAAATTTTATGTACTTTTCATAACTCAAGCCATCAATTCTTTTTTTAATTTTTCGTCTAGATGCAAAAACAAGTGGTAAATTCCCTTAGTTCCGCCCAGGAGATCGCAATGTTTTGGGTCTATCTGCCGATTGTAAGCTCCGCCCACAGACTCTGTAAGCTCCGCCCACTGGCTTCACTCGCCTGTATGGGGACGGCGCGGGAGGGCGCCTCCTGTTATAATACCTCCATGCCCCCACCCACCCACCCGTCGGGCTCCCCCCGCAACAAGAGGAGGAGGAGGAGGAAGGAGGTCTCGGGAGGCAGTGCAACATTCCGCCCAGACCACGGCACCAAACTAACGCCCCATACCCCTCCCATCCAAGAACTTATCTAACCTCTTCTTGAATGTATCTATCGTGTTGGCGCTCACCACATGGCTTCTACGTCTGTTCCACTCATCCACCACTGTTGGTAAACCAATTCTTGCCTATGTCTCTGTTGAACCTGAACTTATCCAACTTAAACCCATTGCTACGTGTCTTACCCGGTGTGGTGTCATCTGCCATCCACGTATCCTAAGACATCCCATCCAATCTGCGCATGCGCGGGATTTGTTTACAAACAAAGAGTGGATGAATTGCGACACGGTACCGTGTCTTTGTCGACTGCCTATCGCGATAAGTCCCACCTGAGTTTTTTTATTTTTTTATCTTTTTAAAAGTAAATGTTGACGTATGTTTTGAATTTGAAAATTGCTTGAAATAAGAATGTTTCTTCCTGCACTCTTTGTATGTCAGTAAATGTGATATGTTGGTAAATGTGATAAATGAGATAACCTGCTCCCCTTAAATGTCGGTAAATGTGATAAATGAGATAACCTGCACCCCTTCTATGTCGGTAAATGTGATAAATGAGATAACCTGCACCCCTTCTATGTCCGTATATGTGATAAATGAGATAACCTTCACCCCTTGTATGTCGGTAAATGTGATAAATGAGATAATCTACACCCCTTGTATGTCGGTAAATGTGATAAATGAGATAACCTGCACCCCTTGTATGTCGGTAAATGTGATAAATGAGATAACCTGCACCCCTTGTATGTCGGTAAATGTGATAAATGAGATAACCTACACCCCTTGTATGTCGGTAAATATGATAAATGAGATAACCTACACCCCTTGTATGTCGGTAAATGTGATAAATGAGATAACCTGCACCCCTTGTATGTCGGTAAATGTGATAAATGAGATAACCTACACCCCATGTATGTCGGTAAATGTGATAAATGAGATAACCTACACCCCTTGTATGTCGGTAAATGTGATAAATGAGATAACCTGCACCCCTTGTATGTCGGTAAATGTGATAAATGAGATAACCTACACCCCTTGTATGTCGGTAAATGTGATAAATGAGATAACCTGCACCCCTTGTATGTCAGTAAATGTGATAAATGAGATAATCTTCACCCCTTGTATGTCGGTAAATGTGATAAATGAGATAACCTACACCCCTGAATTGCATCTCGGTAAATGTGATAAATGAGATAAACTGCACCCCTTGTATATCGGTAAATGTGATAAATGAGATAACCTATACACCCCTTGTATGACGGTATATGTGATAAATGAGATAACCTGCACCCCTTGTATGTCGGTATATGTGATAAATGAGATAACCTACACCCCTTGTATGTTGGTAAATGTGATAAATGAGGTAACCTACACCCCTTGTATGTCGGTAAATGTGATAAATGAGATAACCTGCACCCCTTGTATGTCGGTATATGTGATAAATGAGGTAACCTACACCCCTTGTATGTCGGTAAATGTGATAAATGAGATAACCTGCACCCCTTGTATGTCGGTATATGTGATAAATGAGATAACTTTCACCCCTTGTATGTCGGTATATGTGATAAATGAGATAACCTGAACCGCTTGCATTTCGGTAAATGTGATAAATGAGATAACCTGCACCCCTTGTATGTCGGTAAATGTGATAAATGAGGTACCCTACACCCCTTGTATGTCAGTAAATGTGATAAATGAGGTACCCTACACCCCTTGTATGTCAGTAAATGTGATAAATGAGATACCCTACACCCCTTGTATGTCAGTAAATGTGATAAATGAGGTACCCTACACCCCTTGTATGTCAGTAAATGTGATAAATGAGGTACCCTACACCCCTTGTATGTCAGTAAATGTGATAAATGAGGTACCCTACACCCCTTGTATGTCGGTAAATGTGATAAATGAGGTAACTTTTTTTTGTTTACATCTCAGCCTATAGCGCCGGTAGGCTTTCTTCAAGGGCCTGGTGGTCGGCCCAAGCCCGTCATGGCGCAGGCAATTTTTATAGTGGCGCTAGTTATGCCTGGCTCATGCTGCCCCCTGGAACTCATTTTTGATTCGCTTGTATGGTTTCTTTTAGAATCCGGGATGATAGGTGGTCTTCTGGACAGCCTGTGGGTAGTCTTAAGCCACTCGGCGGTGACTAAAAAATCCCAGGTGGTAGCGTGGGGATTCGAATCGACATTGTCCATGGCGTGATGAGTGCTGGCCCCGCACCCTAATCACTCAGCCACCGCCTACCCTTGTATGTCAGTAAATGTGAAAAATAAGATTATGGGTCCATGTCATTCTTGAAATTGGCCATTTTCCCACAAAAGCTGCCATGCTGTCTTGCCGCCATCTTGCCAGGACAAACTACGATATCAACACTGTGTTTGTAAACATCAGGTTCCGCGCATGCCCAGATCAGGATGGGATGTCTTAGGATACGTGGATGGTAGATGACACAACACTGGCTCACTTAAAATCAAAACCTTATTGCTTATGTTCTTCTTGTAACTAATTTATTTATGGAGCAATATATTTTATTCAGAAAGCTATTTAATCAGGAAGGATAGGAGATTAATGATCACTATCACTCGGTTTTTTTATAGAAAAGTAAAAAATATTTCCTAGATATCGATGATAAAATATTAAAGAGTTGAAAAATGTTTGTCAAAAACCTAAATCACCTTCATACAAAAGTTAAAACAGCGAACATAATTCCTTTTTCATACTTTCATAAAATGAATAAAAAGGGTAGACTTAAATAATTGGCTAAAATAGGAAGTTAAGATAACATATTTTCTTTACCATGTCCTATATACCAAAAGAAAGAGTAAAAATAAAGATATTTATAAACAAATAATAAAGTTATTACTTATTTGAAATAATTACTTAAAGAACGCATAAAATAAGTGTTTCTTGTAATTATTATTTAAAAAAACAATAGTATTTTTTAAAAGTTTTAATGATCGGATGATCGGAATGGGGATCGGAACAGCAGTACTTAAAAAATGATCGGATGATCGGAATCGGATCAGTTGCCTAAACTGATCGGATGATCGGGGATCGGAACAGTTAAAAAGTGATCGGTGCCCACCACTGAAATTTACTAATGCGATTATTGAGTCCAACATCCACATCGTTGATGTAAATAATGAAGAGCACTGGGCCAAGAACCGAGCCCTGAGGGACACCACTAGTGACCGGCGCCCACTCTGAGTTAAATCCGTCAATCACCACTCTTTGTTGTCTGTTGCTCAACCAATTCGCGATCCATTGGTGTACTTGACCGTCAATACCTATTTGCTTTAATTTGTAAAGTAATTTATGATGTGGGACTTTATCAAACGCTTTCTGGAAATCAAGATAGACTACGTCCAGTGATTTGGTTACGTCATAAACCGTGAAGAGGTCGTTATAAAAGGTTAATAGGTTTGATAGGCAGGATCTTTTGTCACGGAAGCCATGTTGTGAGTCCCCAATTAATGAGTGGCTTTCAAGGTAACTCACAATTTTGTCTTTAATTATGCTCTCAAGTAGCTTACCTACAACCGAAGTTAGACTAATGGGCCTGTAATTACCTGGTACTTTTTCCTTTCTTAAAAATCGGTGTCACGTTAGCCCTTTTTCAATCCGAAGGGACGATGCCTTGTCGCAAGAACATATTGAATACGGTTGAGAGGGGAGAGCATTTCGCTCTTTGTTTCTTTGAGTAGAGGATATACTTTGTCAGGTCCTGGACTTTTATTTGTTTTAAGTGACTGGAGGGCTTTAAGGACTTCATCGGTTGTTATTTCAAAGTTAGGCAATGCATGCTCGGGATTTACATTAGGACTGGTGTTGGTGATAGTGGTGGGAGGACTGTTAGTATTAATTCCATAATGCCCAGAAGATAAACAAAGCCGTCCCAGCACTATTTCGACAACAGGCTTCGTGGTAACAGGTAGGTCGTTGATGAAACTCGCATATTTATCTTTATTATTGCAATGTGGGGTCCACGTGGACCCGGGGTTACCTTTGATGTAGCAAATAGGTTACGAGGAAACGAAGATGTAGAAATATTTATCACGCGATGTAAGAAAATTGTGGTGATGTATTGGGGTCCATTGTGTTGGTAGAAGGTTGGCGGACATTTTCATGTTGTGGTAAATGCAGTATGATTCTATTTAGGTTATTTTCTCCTTTTGCTTGAGATATTCTTCAGTGCAAGCATGTCACGAGCTAGATGTTATAGTGATGGTGAGCTGAGTAGCCTTATGAAGTCCTCCTGGTTCCCCCGTGAGCTGGAGGAGGCAGGAATAACGTCGGATGCCGAGTTGGAGGAAAACGAGGGGAGTGGTCGCCCCCCCCAATGCCACCACCCCAACTCAGCCTTCCCACCGCCAACAACAAGATACTGGTGATGCTTTCGGCTGTGAGGAACACCATATGCCTGTACTTTGACCTTCAGCCACCAGCTCCAGCAGAAGAGGAGGAGGAGGAAGGCCCTCGTAAGAACAAGAGGTGTGCTCTATGCCCCTATTCAAGGTCGCAGACGAAGGTCCGGAGTGTCTGTGGCATCTGCAAGAATCACACCTGTCCACGTCACATGACTATGGCGTGTGAGAGCTGCCAAGACATTCTATAGGTGAGAATAGGTTTGGATAAGTTAGAGGTTACGTTTATAATATATTTGTATATATTTTGTTTATTTTGCAATTGCACATTTTCATTTTTTGCAGAACACACCTCTGATTGTTGCCTGTGGATATGCTAGCTGTCGGGTGGTTTGTAGAGAGGAAGACACCAACTTCCAGGATTTCCATGTCCCGACGCCCATCGATCTACACTTAATTATTTTTATATATTCTTTTTACCAAATTATCGTTTTTGTAGTAAATTTTCACAAATAATATATTTTAAATTTTTTATAACAATAATAAAGTACATTTTTGCTTCAAACATAGTTTCAGTCTATTCCTAACATCATATTCTTAATATTGAATAGCATTAACTCTACAGGATACAGGTATGCATATGTTATTTTTGGTGATTTACAGAGGGGGTCCGGTTGGGTTACCTTCAGAGCCACCGCTAAACAGGGTTACCTTTCTAGGGTTTGGGGTGACATGGGATGGAGCACTTTTAGGGAAGGATTAGTGAAGGCAACCTTGAGATATAAAGTGAGACTGGAGCGAATGGAGGATACAAGATTAGCAAGAAAAGTATACTTGTGGAATATAAGAGATGGCAAATGGGCGAATAAATGTGGGCGACTGCGATGATAGACAGGAATGTTGCGCTAAGTAGGTGGGTGTACCGACCCCTTGAAGATAGGCAGAATGTGTTTGAATGGAGAATAACAAACAGAAATGGAGAGGGGTTTGAGTGGGATGTAAGAAAGTGGAAGAATGTGACAGATATGGCAGTTAAAGATGAGGGATTGAGCAGGTGGAAGAATGAGATGAAAAGAAAGGAAACCCTTGACTGGTACAGGGAGAAAGAGGCCCCAAAGTGTGAGGTGTGGTATGAGGGAAGCCTGGGAGGTGATCTTTTCCTTGCTAGAGCGCAGTGTCTGGATGTGAATACAAGGATAGATGGTCTGAGTCCCGCAGCAAGTTGTGCCAGATGTGTGACAGGGGTGTGGACGAGACTGTGCAGCATGTAGTGGAGAGACGAGTGGACGAGTGAATGAGGCGATGAAAGGGTTCCTGGAGAGCATGTGGCGTGCAAGATGTAGGCAATGACACCTTGCCCCGAGTAGCTGAACACCGATTTTCTGTATGTTTTGTTTTTTTCTTATTGTCCAGGGGGAGGTACCGCCCCCTCCCTTGTTGTGCTTTCCTTCCTACCATTGTATCTTTTTAGTTTCATGGTGCTACCTACACATGTATTAATAGTTGTATAATCACACTCTGTCCTGCCTGGGGGTTGGGATGGCATGTTCCTCCCTTCTCCCTTGTTGTTTACCTGCAACAATAAACTATCAATCAATCATTTCACAGGAGCTGCCGATACAAAGGCCTGGCCGGGAGAAATCTCAAGCCACCTGTGACATCAAGATCAAGACCACGGGCGGGCAGAGAGAACGGACGTGTGTGTGAGCGGCTCCGAGATTGTTTAGGAACTCCGTCTGCCCTGCTGCAGTGTTGTTGGTGAGCACCTTACAGCTTCTGCAGGGACGGGTGTGGATGACTGTGGTGTGTGTGGGAAGGGAGTGACGGACAACGGTGTGTGTTGTGAGAGGTGACGACTGCAATTTCCCCATTTGACCCTCCCGACGCTGACGCCCCCAACCCCATTATTCCCCACACAAACAGACGCCAACTACACGACACATTTATTGACATCATAAATACATTTCCTCTCTCACAAACAGTACTCCAGCCAACACGAACACATACTGTAACACGCCCCGCTGGCCACGGTGGCCCTCTGACCACAGCACACACACTCGACCTTTTTCTCACCAACAACATTCTTAACATAACAAACACTCAGGTTGTTCCAGGACTTAGTGACCATGACATTCTTCTTCTTCTTCTTCTTCTTCTTTTGACCTGTAACGCTTTGTATCGCTTCTTAGGTCCTCCTCCTCTCGTTCCTCCCTTCTTATTCACACAACTTTCTTTTCAGCGTTATGTAATTTTCTAATCTGAAATAAAGCCACTTATATTCACTTATACGGACATTTGTGCCCTTTTTTCCCAGCACTGCGCGAGGAACACTTTTGCCAACTTTACCATTCTTCTTTCCGTTTCCTTTTTGTCTCCATACAGCCCCAACACCGTGCAGATCGCCTGCTTTCCTCCTCTAGTCTCCTAGCCCACTCCTCTCTGCCTATTACCATCACTACTCCTGCCACCAACTCCCCTCTCTGCCGCTCATAGTTGCTGCATTCCACTATTAGGTGTTCTACTGTTTCCATCTGCCCCGTCCTACAGCTACAGTCCTGGTTTCCCCCGTCCCTGTTCCTGCCGTTTACCTCCAGGGTTCCTGTTCTTGCTTTAAACAATAGTTTGCTTCCCCAGTCTCCTACATGCCAGTGTACTCCCTCTGGTTTCTGTTTCCTGCTGTACCATTTTAGCGTTGACTTGCCACTCATTCCTTCCTGCCATTTGACTTGTCCGTTCCTTTCTACTGCCTTCTTCACATCCCTGATCTCCATTTCATTCCACTCTTCCCTCAGGTGTTCTCTCCTTTTCCACCTCTCTAACTCTTTCCCCCAGGTGGACTTGTTTCCACTTTCTTGCAGTATTTTCTTTGCCCATCTCTCCTCACTACTCTTTTCAATTTTCTTAAGGAAGCCTAACTTGCACTTTACAATTCTTTCCTTGAATGTACTCCATCCCATATCTCCTCTGACGGCCTCTACCGCTGTGCTCCTAGGGGCTCCTAATCCCCACCGGCCTACTGTGTTCTGAACCTTTTCTAGCTGTGCGATGTCCCCTTCTCTGTAGTGCGTTATCTCTGATCCATAGAGGCAATATGGTACACCTACTCCTTTCCACAGACTTCGCCCTACATCATATTTGTTTACTACTCTATTGCCTCCATTTATTATCATCCCTGACATCCTCCTTGCCTTCCCTTCATTCACTTTCCTCTGTTTCTCCCCTCCTATGCCTTCCTTGCTAACCTCCATTCCTAAGTACATATATTTATCGACTACCTCCAGCACGTTTCCTAGTACCCATTGGTTACTGCCTCCACTACCAAACTCCATAACCTTACATTTTCTTTCACTAAATTTCAGGTCCCACTCCCTCCCATATGCCTGAGCTATGTGCAGGATCTCCTCCACCTCCTCTTTCCTCTCCGTCATCAACACTACATCATCAGCGTAAGCCAGGCACCCTAACTTCTCTCCTCCTATCTCTACTCCTTTCCCGGCTTTCCTAATTCTCACTATCAGCTCCTCGAGGTACATGTTGAAAAGTGTCGGGGACATCACACAGCCTTGCCTGACTCCTACATTATTTTCTAACCACCCAGTAGTGACGTCTCCTAACGTGAACTGCACCTCATTTCCCTCATATAGGCTCTGTATTATATTTACTATCTTGTCATCTACACCTACATGTCCTAGCAGTCTAATGAGCTTTTCTCTGTTCACTGTGTCGTACGCCTTTTCAAGATCTATGAATACTAGGTATAACTCCTTCTTCTTCAACTTGTTCCTTTCAATAATCTCTTTTAAGGTAAATATATTTTCCAGCCCTCCTCTGCCTTTCCTAAATCCACTCTGTTCCTCTCCAAGCATCTTTTGCATCTCTATCCAGTTCTTAAGCTTTTCGTTTATTACTATTCCAAACACCTTTGCCATGGTGTTCATGATAGCTATTGGCCTATAATTTCCTATCTCTGCTTTATCCTTTCCCCCTCCTTTGTGTATCAGAGTTACCCTGCTCTTTTTCCAGTCCTGTGGTACCTCCCCTTCCTCCAGAACCTCCTTGCAGATATTATTGACGCTGACCTCCGACCGATTAGACATAAACAGAGACCCAGACAGATTTTCCTTTTTTCAAGGGCTGACTCAGACATGATCAAACAAGACCTAACTGCCTTCAGCACTGACTTTTTTGTGACTGACCCACACAAAAGACTCCCTTCCACCAACTGGAACAACCTGAAACACACCATACACGCCTCAATGAACAGACACATACCACAAAATACACTTTCTAGTAGGTACACACTCCCCTGGTTTTCCAGGGATCTACGCAGACAACATCGCAAGAAACAAAGACTCTACAGACGCGCGCAGACTTACAACACAACAGATAATTGGACCGCCTACAAAAACCACCAAAAGACATTTGCCAAAAACATAAAAGTAGCGGAACGCAAACACAGAGCAACTTATCTTGCAGACAATGTAAGAAATAACAAAAGAAACTTTTTCAGGTTCTTTAAGACGCTCAAACATGACACTAACACAATTACATCACTTAAAGACAACACTAACACATTAGTAATCAGCCCACAACACAAAGCACAAATACTCAACACACAGTTCCAATCGGTGCACACACAAGAACACAACCTGACACCAAACATGCCACACAGCCCTTTCCCCCCGATACCCCCCCTTGACATCACGACTAACGGAATACAGAAATTACTAGAAGGACTCGACACAACCAAATCCACTGGCCCCGACAACATTCCCGCCTTCATCCCTAAATCCTTTGCCCCCATCCTTCAGGCCATATTCACCCAATCACTATCATCCACCTCATTACCCTCTGACTGGCTTTTGGCAAATATTAATCCTTTATTCAAGACAGGTGACCGGACTGACCCAGCCAATTATCGCCCCATCTAACTAACATCGATTCCATGTAAAATTTTTGAACACATAATACACAAACACATAATGAATCACCTTGACACAAACAACATCCTTACCAACTCGCAACACGGCTTTCGACCTAAACGCTCATGTGAATCGCAACTCATTACTACATATCACGACATTACGTGGCTACTTGACCGACGTGACATTAAACAAGTTGACACTATTGTTTTAGATTTTGCCAAAGCCTTCGACAAAGTTCCGCACAAAAGACTGACATTAAAATTGAAATACTACGGTATTTCAGGACCTATTCTTCACTGGATCACTGCATTTCTTACTAACAGGACTCAACGTGTTTGTATCACCATGTGATATATCTTTTATTAACGTATTTAAACTCTGGGAATTGTATTGCGCATTCTGTATGTCTCTTGTGTGTGGAGAAGCTTACCACGTCAGGTGTCGGGGTGAACCGCTCAGTTCACGAGCAGCCGCCCCAGGATTCAGGTGGTGTGTGTTTCACACAGCGGAGTTCACCCCGAGCGGACCAGGTGGGTGGGCCACCGGGTGGCCTACACGGTTGTTATGCAATTGTACCTATAAGGTAGAAACTTACAAGAGGAGCCAGTGTTGTGAGTAGTATATCCATGCAGTGTTTGTTCCTAGTGTTAATTATTAATTGTTTAATATTGTACCAACTTTACAATGTAATTTCCCCACTTAATCCTGTGTTACTGACTGTTATGAACGTTCTCCCCTGGGCACTTATTATCGATTTACTGTGTTGTGATTTGGGTTAATAATAGCTCTATGGTTTGCCAGTTAGCCCTGTGCATTTAATCCTGTGTTGCTGATTGTTATTAACGATATCCCCTGGGCATTTATTATCCATTTGTGGTGTTGTGATTCGGATTAATAATAGCTATGGTTTGACTCTTAGTTCTATGCGTATATGTATTTGTGGTATTTGTGTATCTTAAGTCGCTGATTGCAGATCAAAGCCTGTTTGGGAACATTATACAGACTACGGGACCCTGGCGTTTGTTCTACCCTCGTTACAGTGTTGTTCTTGACGGATCTTCATCTGACACTGTCCCTGTTTCTTCAGGTGTCCCACAAGGCACCGTTCTAGGTCCCCTCCTTTTCCTCCTGTACATTAACGATCTTTCACTGTGAACGCCTAACTCTTCCACTAGACTATTTGCCGACGATAGTTTACTGTTTAGAGCAGTAAAGACTACTCACCACTGCAGACTACTACAAACGACTTGGACGCCCTCGAGCGGTGGGAGCGCACCTGGCAGATGCACTTCCGACCAGACAAATGCAAACTATTAAGATTCACCAGAGCGCACAACCTCATCCATCACACCTACACTCTCCACAATTCAGATTTAGAATCAGTTCACACACACTCATACTTTCCACGCACCATACGTGACTGGAACAACCTCCCTCATCAGATTTTAGACTGCGATACAATAGACTCATTCAGAAAACAAATACACAATCACTTGTCACCACAACACACCAACACTAACAATTACACTTGATTCACTTCCCTCCCCTGCACACCCGGCTCCCCCGTCCCCCCAACAGCCAACAACTATGCGTGTTATGCACCTTTACGGGTGCCCTGCGCATCATGTATCCAGACCCAGATCCAGTGCAATGTGTGGTCCCGCCAGCCCTGCGTGGGCCATAGTGTTAGCCTTGCCCATTCCCTACCCGTCCCCATCCCCATACACGGGACTGGCGGCCATAGTGTTAGCCTTGCCCATTCCCTACCCGTCCCCATCCCCATACACGGGACTGGCGGCCATAGTGTTAGCCTTGCCCATTCCCAACCCGTCCCCATCCCCATACACGGGACTGGTGGCCATAGTGTTAGCCTTGCCCATTCCCAACCCATCCCCATCCCCATACACGGGACTGGCGGCCATAGTGTTAGCCTTGCCCATTCCCAACCCGTCCCCATCCCCATACACGGGACTGGTGGCCATAGTGTTAGCCTTGCCCATTCCCAACCCGTCCCCATCCCCATACACGGGACTGGCGGCCATAGTGTTAGCCTTGCCCATTCCCTACCCGTCCCCATCCCCATACACGGGACTGGGGTATGGACAAGCCGCCCTGTCACCTTCCCATCCCCGGGACAGGTATGAGGGACCGATCCGCAGGTCATAATAATGTTGGCAGCACTTTCAAATCAATAATTACAGAAAACAAAATAAATAATATATTTTTTACACACCATTGTATTCATATACATTATATATCATAAAACAAAACAATAGCGTTGTTGATCTACAAGAAAATAACAAGTAACGCGGGTAAGTTAATTTATGAGACAGGTTGGTAGCCATGACTCGTCACACGCCTGGGCAGCCACATAGGGGTTGCCAGGTCGTGTTATTTATGGCATTTTTGTCTTAAATCAAGGTGGTCGCCAAGAAATGCTATTTTTTATGGTATATATGTTAAGTATTCCCATAATAATGCCATATTTAGTCCTCAGTCTGCTGTCTTTTGCCATTCTTGGGGACAATTATAAATGAACATTCAGGAATAACTGTACGTTTACAGTCAAATGGAAACACCAGAGTCTTTACAAACTAAAAAATATATATTAACTTTAGCAAAGTTTGCAATATAATATCAGTCATACAAATATTCTGATACTTTTCAATATATGTCCTTCTATAATAACAAATAGAACACTACTTACTCATGAAATATACGAAGGAAAGGCCGAAGATGTCCTGCACTCTACCCCGTGGAGTCAACACTTTTCCCACCCCATCCGCACCCTCACGGGGTGGCGTAAAGCAACCCCAGCCACATGGGGAGGCTTTACACTACGGTATATGGCCAAGAGAAAGGGATGGGCAGGGAACGGGAATGGGGTAGATTAATACTGCAGCTGTCAGCAAAGGAGGACAGGACCGTATAGATGGAAGCCAACCTGAGGACAAGGCTGCCCAGACTGACAATGTGCGGACCCCCAAGGGCCAGCTGGAGGACAAGGCACCCCAGATTGCGGGGTTCACCCCTAATAGACTTCTAGAAATACTGCAAGCAACGGTTTGACTGTACGTTCCTAGCAGAGTGGCCCGTGACTGCCTATAGTCCCTTGGAAATCTAAACCACCGGCTGAGCTGGTCAGGAGGCGTCACAATGTGTGGGTTCATTATAAGGCAATGCGACAGTCATGGGGTAGGATCTCAGATGTTGTCCAGATAGCCTTGTCCTCCTTTCTAGATGTAAACTACGAGTATAGAAGCTATTCCCATCAGTCCCAGAAAGTCTATGATTCCCACCTGATCTCTAACCTAAAGGCTAAGCCTAAGTTGTTTCATGCTTACATCCGTAATAAGAAAATGGAACGACCCACTATAGGACCTCTTAAACAACCCTTGGGTGAAATTTGTTCTTCCAACCCAGAAATGGCAGATTTGTTTACTAAGGCATTCTCTTCTGTATATTCTACCAGTGCCCCTGAAAATCCAGTAGAGCACCAGCACTTTGAAGGTAACTTGAGTAACTTAGTTATTAATTTGTCTGATGTCGCCAATACACTGCGTGATCTAAATCCTTCCAGCAATATGGGGCCTGATGGTATCCACCCTTGCTTGCTCAAACACTGCTCCTCATCCCTTTCATACCCCCTTCTCTGGCTCTTCCATCAGTCAGTCCAAACTGGTGAACTCCCATCAGTCTGGAAGTCTTCCCAAGTAGTCCCCATCTTTAAGAAAGGTGTGTGTTCTTCCCCTCTTAATTACAGACCAATAAGTCTCACTTCAGTATCCTGCAAGTGTCTCGAGTGTATTATTGTGAACAATCTTTCCTCATGGATAATAACTTATCAGATTCTAATCAGCTTGGCTTCCGTAAGGCTCACTCAGTTGATGATCAACTCCTTTTAACATACGATAACACCACCTGCTGGCTTGATCAGAGGCATATGGTCGACCTAATACTATTTGACTTTAGTAAAGTGTTTGACCTTGTTAACCCTTCAACACGACGCATATACTGCGTCCTTATGCGTCTCTGCACCATATCCGAGGACGCACATACTGCATCCTGGCTCACTTTGGCCAATAGAAGAGTTATTTTATCCTTATATTTATGCTTACATCTCAAAATTATCAATTAATTTATGCTTCTTTATGTGCACCATTTAATTCTGCATGTTTTCATATATAATACATGATGATTATGTTGAGTTTATGGCTGAAAACTTGTTATATTCAATAGTGACATTTGAAATTTGGCGTGCACGGCGATCCTGGACACGGCGCGGGGCGCTGTTTTCGCCCGGCTGTAGTGAAGGGGTTAATCATAACATTATGATCAGCAAGCTCTCCCACATCCGTATAGGGCAGTGTTATTCACTAATTTTTGCAAGAGAGCCACTTTGGTTAAACACATTGATTTAGAGAGCCGCAGCTACTGCAAGTTGGCGTAACTCAACTAATTAAATTAAGTAGTACTGGGCTGCAAGTGCAATATAGTAAATGAGAAAAATTTGACATGGTAATATTAGCCTACATGTCTTGTTATTAATAGCAAAATAAAGACCACACTTACCTAATGCTGTGATGAGCGGAAGTGTGCTAGCTGCTGCTTAACTCTTGTCATGGAATACTTGTAGTTTGTCACTGCAATCCTTGTAAGACAATCCAGATGTGCATTGGTCAGTTTGTTTCTCTGTTTTTTCTTCACAATGTTCATTGTTGAAAATGTTGATTCACATGTGTATGTACTCACAAAAAAGGACATCACCTTTTGCACACACTGCTTCAAAGATGGATAGTCTGTGTCAGGGACCAAGTTCCAGAAGTGGTAGACATCTGCTTTGTGCTTAGCATTCAGGGCTTTAAGGGTGTCATTTGTTTGCAGCTCAACAATCTCACATTCCACTGCAGCACGATCAGGGCAAAGATCTGTGATAACTGAGGTCAGGGATGACACTGGTACAAGGAAGGGGTTTTCAATGAATCTAAAAAAATCCCTGTACTCCATTGCATCCTGAAATCTTGATTGAAATTCCTCCTTCAACTCCCTCAGTACTTCCTCAAATGCATCATAGCTGAAACATTGCAAATATTCTGGATCATTTGTGATGGTTGTTCTGAGCCTTGGAAAGTGAACAAATTGTCTGTCTGGTATGAATAGTGTTGTGATCTTGTTTTGGAATGCAGTGACTACACGTAGCATACTACCTGGATGTTTATTTTGCCCCTGCAACTGTAGATTCAGTGAATTCAGATGACAAGTGATATCAGTCAAAAGAGCCAACTTCATTATCCATTCAGGATTCTCCAATTCTGGCTGGCTTTTTCCTTTACTTTTGAGGAACTCACAGATTTGAGGGAGGAGACTAGAAAATCGTTCAAGTACTCTGCCACGAGACAACCATCTCACCTCGTTATGCAGCACTAAATCACCATATTCTGTTTCATACTCCTCCAACAGTTCGCGAAACTGGCGGTGATTTAGTGCTCGTGAAACAATAAAATTGACCACTCGCACAACCACCTGCATCACATTTTGCAACTCACAATTTTTTAGTTTTGCCACAATTGCTTCCTGGTGTATGATACAATGAAAACTGGCAAAGTTGGGTATCTCCTCCCTCTTCCTCATCAAACCCACAACTCCCTTCTCCTTTCCTTTCATGTTAGGAGCACCGTCAGTGCACACAGATGCTAGATTTGACCAGTTCAGGTTATTCTCATGGAAAAAGAATAGAAGAGCTTTTAATATATCATCTCCTCTCGTTTGGCCCTGCAGTGGTAACAAACACAATAGTTCCTCCCGAAAAGTCTTCTTTCGGAAACCTGACCCATACACACACTTGAGCAACATCACACAGATCTGTGCTTTCATCCAATGCAATGCTAAAGCATGGTGCAGCTGATAAATCTGCAATCAACTGGCCCCGAATGTCCTTACCAAGTTCTTCTACCCTCCTCATTACTGTTGTGTCTGATAGCTGTAGTCCTCTAATTTGTTTTATGATTTCATCTTTGTTATTAAAGTCAGCGTACATTATTTCAGACGAGGCCAAGAAACACTCTTTAACTATCTCTGCGTCTGTAAAGGCCTTCTTATGCTTAGCCAAGATCCATGCAATTTCAAATGACGCCTCTGTCAATTTCTCAGCAGCAGAGGTCGATCTGTGAATCAGTTTTTGCTGTCCTACAGTCAAGGTAGTAAGTTGCTCAATTTTATTTTTTCTCAAGCTACTCCCAGGCGGGTACGTCTTATTGAAATTTGGATGTGTTGTTTTGAGATGACGTTCTAAATTTCCACGTTTGAAACCAGAGCACACCTTTTGACAGATCAAACATAGTGAATTTATGTCATGAGGTACGAAGGCAAACTCTTCCGTCCATTTTTCTTGAAATTTTCTATGTTCATCTTGAATCGCTCGTCCCTTTCTCTTTTTGGTTACCTGTCCCTCACAGTCTCCTTGTTGACCACTCGATTCTCCTTCATACTCCTTCTCTACTGGTCGGGTCTGGGATGGTTGTTCATCACATTTGCGTTTTTGTTTAACCACAAATCGATCCATCATAACGGACACTACTTGACTGCACTTGGTTTCAAGTAAAACTAGCCCATCGCAGCTACCTTCCACAAGCAGCAACAGTTAAGCCCTTACTTTCATATATGTTGCCGCAGTCTCAAATATCTGTTGCCTAATTTCAAACACAAATCTCCAGGAGTAAGAGTAGCACGTCCAGTCTCCCGAAGGTTTAACTCAACTGATTCGGGAGACCACCGACGCCGCCTAGAGCTAGACGTGTCGCTGATGTTTCCGTATTAGACACGATGATTTCGCTGGCCTAGAACTACGTGAGACGTGTCGCTGATCAGTTTTCCGTAGTAGACACGTATGATTTCTGTACGACTAGGGCAGGGATGTTAGAATGTTATCGCTTACTGTGACTTTGGCTTCCATCTCACCTCATGAAAATATATATCTTTCTTGATAAATTATTAAATTATTTTTCTATGTATTTTTTTTATTAATTAATTTATATATTTTTCGAGAGCCGTGAATTGAGTCATTGCGAGCTGCCAGCTCATGAGTCAGAATGAATACCACTGGTATAGGGGATCCCTTACTCTCTTGGATACGTGGGTTTCTGAACGGAAGAGTAATGAGGGTTGTGGTTGGGGGTTCTGAGAGTGATTCTACGCATGTAACTAGTGGAGTTCCCCAAGGGTCTGTCCTTGGACCAACCTTTTTTCTCATTTATATTTACTTTGTGGCTCACAGTCTGACCTGTAAATACAAAATTTTCGCTGATCTGAAAATATACCAAAGATAAATAAGACTACGCCTTCTCTTACATTGTTAGACATTGCTTCTGTGCAGAGAGATGTAGACCTACTGGTGTCACGTGCGGAATCGTGGGGGCTCAGGCTCACCTCAGACAAGACTCATGTTCCTAGGTTCTGCCGAGGATCTGCTCCAAATCTTGGCCCGTACTCGGACCACTATATTAGAGGAAATCCTTTACAGTTTGTGCAGTCTGCATCAGATTTAGGGGTTCAAGCGGATACTTCGTTGAAGTTTCATCTCCACGTATGCTCGCTTGCAAATACATCTGCAGGAATTTCGTCAAATTTACTTAAGAGCACAGTTAACCGTGAGCCTGAGTTTATGAAATCTCTTCTCACCTCTCATATCCGTCCTGTGCTGGAATTTTGCTCAGTTGTATGGCACACGGGGTATGTAGGTGATACTGACGTGCTTGAGAGAGTCCAACGACGATGGACCAAGGAGATTGTTGGACTTATGCATCTTGACTATGCCTCCTGACTGGATGCCTTGGGTCTCTTCTCTGTGCATGGCAGACTGCTTAGAGCTGACGTATATAATTAAGGTCTGGAAGATTTTTAATGGCCCCCTCTCCTGTGCAACCCTCTGAGTTATTTCCCTCCAGACATCCTCTAACACCCATGGAAATTCACACAAAATATTTCTACCCCACAGCAACACAGAAATACATAGGCGATACTTCTCAGTCCGAGTGATTGCTTTGTGGAATAGCCTGCCAGACACAGTTATCCTGTCAACATCCTTAACTGTATTTAAGAGAAAACTAGCAGAGTACCTCAGTCTAAGACTATATGAATATTAACCCTTACACACTAATACCAATGTATTTTCATATATAATTCTTATGATCTCATTTTTAACTATAGTTCCTAAACACTTCTTGTCACAAAACATATCAACTCTAAATTACTTTATTTTACTTACAGAAATATAAATATAAATACTTATTTCACTTATATTAACCCTCTCACATCGATGACGCTGTTTACGTGTCATCAAAGGGTAAAAGGTCCTGGCACGATGACGGAAATGCGTCACAAATTTTTTAAAAATTTATTAAAAATTAAGTTTTGGGTGAAAGTGCATCAAATTTGGGAGCGTCATTTGTTGGGATAAGTTTCTTAATGGTAACATACGGCAACCTTTCTAAGGAGTGTAGATGAGGAGCTTTGAGCTATTTTTATTTGTTTGCCTACTCTGACGGGAGAGGAAAAATACAGTTTTCTCGGTGTAACTTGGGAACTAATAGGCGTTTGAGGATTTTGAGGATACCTTAACCTTAGGGACGTCTGCCCATCCAAACGGTGATTTACCGTCGCAGACGCCGTCCATCATGGACGCCCATTTTCTTTAAATTTCCTTCGCTTTCTCAGTGTCCTTGACCGCCTCCCTACTCAGATAAACACTCTGGCAACCCACACAGTAGACATACAAAAATACGCGAGCCACACAGTCACACACACCTGCACCATGAGGTGGGAGGGAGACTCCACCCTCTCCCCAGCCATCCACTTCCACCGGCGCTCATCCATGTCGTGTTGTCAGGAAGAGAGAAAAAAAAAAAAAAAAACATTAAACACTAGTGGTGATGTCAGGCGAGCCCTTGAGTCACGTGGGAAACAGGGAGTGGCTGAGGGGCGGGCGGGCTGGAATTTTCCAGTGACCCTTCTCCCTGGTATGCACTCTGCCCCCCTCCCTTCCCCTCATCCCCACCACCACGCCTGACATGACCTGTGTCTTCTGTAAACTTCCTCTCCTGTCGTCTGCCTTGTGACAAAGGAAGCCGAGCGCATGTACACATGACCGCCAGAAATTCGCTCCAACCTCTGACTTCTAGACCTCCTGTAGTTGCATTTTTTTTTTTTTTTTTTCCAAATTACTTTGCATTTCTGTGTTTGATTTCCTCATTTCTACAACTTTTGTTCAGTTATTTTTTGTCAGATGAAAAAAAAGGTCATTTTTATCGGTTTTCCTTGATTTCTAGGCGAAGTGTAGAAATAATTGAAATCCTGAGTATACATCAGAAAGCACTTGAAGAATTCTAAAACTTTTGACAAATGAATTTTTATGAAATACACACGTGAAAATCGGCATTTTTTTGCGTTCTGGCCACCACAGGAGATTATTTTTTGTGTCCCGAAGGGGTTAAGAATCCTCACTAAATTCCGCTTTGAAACACATGCGTCTAAAAGAGTTGGCCCACAAAATTTTGAGCTAGCGAGTGGGGAAGAGTTGGTACTTTGGATTTATTGTCTACAATACTCTTTACGGAGACTTGAAACAAGTTTGTATTGTTTACATATATATATATATATATATATATATATATATATATATATATATATATATATATATATATATATATATATATATATATATATATATATATATTTTCCTCTATTTTATTTGTGCATGCTCTAGTACAAGTCTTTATGAAACCATTGATACCAAATTTATGAGGGTACAATATATCTGTGAGGGTAAAATACGTCCGGGAATGTAGAGTATCGCGGCGGCAAAAAAAAGGCCTGAGAAATGTATGATGAGTGGAACAGAAACTTATTGGAAACTTGCGTGCATGAGAAGGTTAATATGAGTAAATATATTTTATGACTAGTCTTTACTTAGTGCAATCAACACACCTTCCAGCAGAGGCTTAATAGTTTTAGTGCTAAGAGTAATTACGCAAATATACATCCTGCTGGCGTGTTGGCACTTGTGGGGTTCCCTTCTCGTGGAACCTGTCTAGGTAAGATGTCTAGGTAATTTGCACCATTGCCTACTCAGACCATTGCCAACTCGGACCGGACCAGTGTTGCGAGAACGTGGTCATGGTCAAGAACCAGCTCCCAGGGAGGTATTTCGTATGAAGTCTGGAAAATAGCTCGCGCATGCGGTGTCGAGAAATAACTTACGGCGTAAATCTTAAGAATTACCACTCCAGCCCCTCCACCACCCCAGACCCCCCTACCCCCCAAAACAAACCTGGGGACCTGTGCAGAAGTGTTGTTTTTTGGGGGGGAAGCCCAAATCACTGAAAAATGGGCTTCCAAAATTTCCCTAGAAAAATCTCTAAATTAGGGGAAATTCCCTAGTCTCGATAGTAAGGAAAGTCCCTAACACATACTCTTGTAACCTGTTCCAATATAACCTAGCAGCCGCCGCAGCTGGTCTGTTGACAAGTGTCGGGCGTGTCATTAGATGCCCAGCGTAGTGGCTGTCGTTGCCCCACTCCGTCCCGCGTTGCGTACACACACTCAAACAACCAACGTTACAGTTGGGTCCGACGAATTTCGCACTGAGCAACCCGGTAATCTCGGCAGGGTTGGTGAGAGTGTGATCACCCCAACCACCTCAGCTCTGCTGGGGGGAGCAGGACAGGACCCCCGCAAGGGAGGGATAGAGAGGAAGGGAGACACTGAGATACCAGAAATCACCATAATATTAACAGAGTGATTTGAGTGCCACTTGTTTAAGCTTTCTATCCACTAATTACTAAACAGTAATGCTCATATGATATACGTAACAGCGGTGGGTAGAAGTATTCTCCCATGTCAAAGACAAAAACAACCATCAACGCATGTCAGATACAGTTCAGTTCATGATGTGCCATCCTGGAACTAATGCTTCCACTGAACGTGTCTCTTCTTTCATGAACAAGTTGTGGGCATCTGGAAAAAAACACAACTTAAAATTGCAACGCTAAAAGCATTGCTGGTAAGAAAGGTAAAGTTTAAACAGAGTTGCATGGACTTCTACAGGTTGTTTCAATCTACTCCAGGGCTACCCTTCTTTCTCGTGCTGAAATTTATTTACAAAATTGTACGGGCCGTGAACACCTCGTGTACGAGCTGTGACCCCCTGCTCACAAGCCGAACAGCAATTGAAATAAAAATAAAACCTTCCTGTGGAGAAAAAATATTCTTTGGAAGCTCAACAGATACTCATAGAGGAAGCCCATTTCCTGAGGAGTATTATGCACCCCTTGGTTTGCCTGTTAGAGCAAATACAAATTTTTAATTAATATTTTCCCACTAGTAGTACAGGTTGTGTCCACCTCACCCTATATATATATATATATATATATATATATATATATATATATATATATATATATATATATATATATATATATATATATATATATATATATATATATATATATATATATATATATATATATATATATAATATTTTTTCTCCACAGGAAGGTTTTATTTTTATTTCAATTGCTGTACGGCTTGTGAGCAGGGGGTCACAGCTTGTACACGAGGTGTTCACGGCCCGTACAATTTTTTAAATAAATTTCTTATAAATCTGGCTTTGCACCAAGACTCAAACCCAAATGCCTAAAGTAATCCTTTGGCTGTGGGCTTCCTTTGAGATATCAGTTTAGATTGTTTGGACTTCCAATTCTGCAAGTGATGGCAGTGTTTTAACTCGTAATTTTTAGGTGGTTTTCTATGCTCGTCAAATGTAACAAGGCCTTACAATAACATTTTGCGTCCACCAGCTGTACGACTCGTGAACTACCCACATGTTTGTTTACGGAATTCCCACGAACACAAAGACTTGGCACAACAATATCTTTCCATGCAAATATCTTTTCAATATAATCATATTCGCCATGGAAACCTTCAGCAACAAAGTTAAGACATATTCACATCACTTTTCTTGTTGCATTGCATACCAGCAGACGGCCATATGTGACTACAGACAGCATTAACCCTTTCATTGCTAAGCGCTCGCAACGAGACTATCCTCAGGCACGCTCGGGCACCCCAGCTGGAGAAGGGGATCTTTTAACCACTGTATCTCAAAAACTATTCATCACAGCTAAAAAACAAAAACACCATTTGAAAGAGGAGGCCAAGATCTATATGATTCAGTAATGTAAGCCTCTCCTGCGAAAGTACAGGCACGTTCATGGGGTGTTGCCTGTGAAGACGTACATTTATATGTGCGCGACGGTCAGCCGTAAGGCAACTACTGTAGATCTCTTGATGATGGGGTGCTGGCAGGGCCAGCACCCCATCATCAAGCTGGCAGTATTGCCAGCTGCAAAATTTACAACTATTTGGTCAAAATATCAGTCATGTGATAGGTGAAGCTATGCAAAAATGTCGCTATATTGGTCAACAATTAACATCCACCAGTTGCTCGTCCGTAGATTTTCCACGCTGGGCTGACATGATTTTCCACCAAATTTAGTGAAGAACCCACTCAATTGGCAATCCTGTGTTGTGAGAATTAGTGTTGGAACACTCATACGCAGGAGATTTGAGTGCGGCTGGAAGTCGCAGCGAGCGTTTAGCGCCACCAGCAAATACGCCTAACGCTCGCTGCAATCGTTTAGCAAGGAAAGGGTTAAAGTTAACGAATGTGACCTCATGTAGCCGTTATTTTAAAGATTATTGAATGATCAGGCTGCTTTATTGAAAATAACACAGTCTGACGAAAATACGTGGCTTGTATTTTAATTAATAACATTAACCGAAAGCAGTGTTACCAGATAAAAGTGTTTCACAGAAGGTTTTGCTCTGGCACATCTGCGAGGTTAGGGAAACGTCGGTGACGGTACTACTGGCGTAAGAGCCTCTACTGCTGCAAACCTTGGTGCATTCAGTGAAATTCTTGCTTCCCTATTCTGCCCCACTTCCAGTTTCTCTCTATCGTTCCATGTCATCACATCCATTCCATACATAATGCTCGGGACAGCCACACTCTTCCAAACCTCACCATGTACCAGGTCTTGGTCTTGGTCTTGGTGGATGAAACTGTGGCGCATGTGATACTCGGAGATGGTGAGGGTGGTACTGAGTGAGACGGGCTGGGATGTGAATGGGAGGATTGCAAGAACGGAGAGGGAATGGATGCTGCTGCTGCTGCTGGGACTGAGTGCTGAAGCAAGTGAGAGAATTATAGAAGCCATGAAGTTTTCTGGAAAAGATGTGGTGTGCAAGAAATAGGGAATAAGAAGATATTGATAGATACTGATTGTCTTTTTTTTTATTTTTTTTTTTTTATTTTTTTTTATTTTTTTACAGGTGGTGCCGATATGAAGGCCTGACTCTCCAACGGGTCACCTGAACAGCAAGAGCAAGAGCACACCCACTGAGGCGCCGCTGCTGAGTGTATATTTGGGTCTTTAGATGCCATGGTCCATGGCCTAACCAGCCCCTGAAACACTGAAGAAGAAGAAGAAGAGCCTGTGGTCCATGGCCTAACCAGCCCCTGAAACACTGAAGAAGAAGAAGAGCCTGTGGTCCATGGCCTAACCAGCCCCTGAAACACTGAAGAAGAAGAAGAGGCTGTGGTCCATGGCCTAACCAGCCCCTGAAACACTGAAGAAGAAGAAGAGGCTGTGGTCCATGGCCTAACCAGCCCCTGAAACACTGAAGAAGAAGAAGAGCCTGTGGTCCATGGCCTAACCAGCCCCTGAAACACTGAAGAAGAAGAAGAGGCTGTGGTCCATGGCCTAACCAGCCCCCGAAACACTGAAGAAGAAGAAGAGGCTGTGGTCCATGGCCTAACCAGCCCCTGAAACACTGAAGAAGAGGCTGTGGTCCATGGCCTAACCAGCCCCTGAAACACTGAAGAAGAAGAAGAGGCTGTGGTCCATGGCCTAACCAGCCCCCGAAACACTGAAGAAGAAGAATCCTTGTCCCCAAACTGCCTGCTGCCGTCACTGGTACTACGATTGTGACTACTACTACACTTCCTGTTCACCGCACTGACGACCAAGTCCAGCACAGCAACAACGGCTTCCTTCAGGTGTGGAGAAAAGAGAACGAGGACAACACAACACACTGAGCCGCCGCACAGGTCGGGGCCGCCTCACCTGCGGGGCTGGACAGCAGCATGAGTGGCCAGGACAAGCAGGAGCAGACTGCTGCAGGCAGCAGGAGGGTCAGTGGTCATCAGGCGAAGCAACTTGCTGCTGGCAACTCCAGCAACAAAGGAGAGAGGAAGTTTGTGTGTCTGGAGTGTGGAAAAGGATTCACCTCAAGGCAAGGCCTCAGATATCACACCCTTACACACACTGGTGTAAAGAACTATGAATGTAAGGAATGGGAAAAATTCAGCCGGAAGAGTACCTTAAGACACACACCCTACACACACTGGTGTAAAGAACTATGAATGTAAGGAATGTGGGAAACAATTCAATCAGAAGAGTAACCTTGATGCACACACCCTTACACACACTGGTGTAAAGAACTATGAATGTAAGGAATGTGGGAAACAATTCAGCTGGAAGAGTAACCTTAATAAACACACCCTTACACACACTGGTGTAAAGAGCTATGAATGTAAGGAATGTGGGAAACAATTCAGCCTGAAGAGTAACCTTAATAAACACACCCTTACACACACTGGTGTAAAGAACTATGAATGTAAGGAATGTGGGAAAAAATTCATTCAGAAGGGTTCACTTGATAAACACACCCTTACACACACTGGTGTTAAAAGTCATGAGTGTGAAGAGTGCGGAAGAGATTCAGTTTGAAGTGGACTCTTAACGAACACGTCTTCAGGCACTATGACATTAGGGAGTTCAAGTGTGATGTTTGTGGAAAGCTCTTTAAGACAAAGAGTGACATTGCCAGTCACATGAAGACCCACTTCTGAACTGTGTCTGTCTACATTAATTATATAGACCAGGTTGTTAGCAGCAGCTGAGCCTGACAGGGAGAGGTCAAAGTGATCATGTAAGATAAAGAAGAAAGAAGGTTTGCCTGTGAAGTGATGGGAGGAGAGGAGCCACACGAAGAAGTGGAAGGGGAAATACTAATGGCTGACTTTCCACAGCTGTGGCAGCTGCACTGGGCCTGGAGCCCAATTGAGGCTCACAACTACATGAACTACTTGATCCTCTGCAAGGTGGGTCAAGGGAATGTCACATAACACTACAGCAGCTGGAATATGTACTTATAAACACTTGAGGCTCACACCTACATGATCTACTTGCTCCTCTGCAAGGTGAGTCAAGGGAATGTCACATAACACTACAACAGCTGGAATATGTATTTATAAACACTTGCTGCAGCAAAAGATTCAATACCTTACAGTGGTGTGCCTCACCCAAGAGCACCACAGAGGCAAGTGCTTCCAGCACCTATCTGGCCATTGTACTGCCCTGCCTCAGAAGTGTCCTAGACGAGCCTCAAAACGTGTCTTGTGTTTTGGAAGGTTGGCCAGTGTGGAGGGGCTGCAGTGGTCTGGCGGTCAGGGGCCCAGGCTGCTGATCGGAGGGGTGACAGTTTGCGCCTCTCCCCGGCAGCTGTTGGTGGGATGCGCACGCACTGGCATGCACTGGGCTGCTTGACAATGGTGCTCTGTCCCCCTCCCTTGGGCTGTGTCCCCAATAAGTGGTGAAAAAGTTAAATGACTGATTGAACAGCTCTGAATGCCTGCAACCATCAAGGACGACAGGAATTGGCCAGGAAAGTTGTTATTTAATAAAAATTGAAAAAAAAAAAAAAAGAAACATAGGAAAAGATGAATATTATAGGAAAGAAATATCAACATGCCAGAAGTGTCACTGCCAAGGCAATACTTGGATCCCACAGCAACAGTCTCACCTCAACTCTCCCTGACCTTGTTGTTGGCAGGGTGTGCTGGCCTTTGCCTCCCTCCCCCCTGCTGCCACCATGCTGAGAAAGGACTGAGAGAGAAGCAGACGGCCCATGAAGTGATACAAGGCGACAGATGTGGCAACAAGAGGAAGGTTGTCGCTGCTGCACACTATCGGAGGCAGGGTGTGCTGGCCTGTGCCTCCCTCCCCCCTGCCGCCACCATGCTGACAGACAGAAGCAGACGGCCCATGAAGTGATACAAGGCGACAGAGGTGGCAACAAGAGGAAGGTTGTCGCTGCTGCACACTGTCGGAGGCAGGGTAGGCTGGCCTGTGCCTCCCTCGCCCCCTGTTCCCGCCGGGACTGACTTGGAGTGGCCGTGGCAGTACAGTTTCCTGACGTTCTTCACGTAAGTTTGAGACCAGTCATCTTGCAGGTTCCAGTTGTTGGCGGGCGGAGTGTCTCAGGTCTCCTCCACCCACATCTCACGTAGGTTCAGAAACTGTTCATATTTCATTGCGTGGGTCACCTGTTACACGGGAGAAGCAAGTTTTGATGACATGGTTGGATTAAGCAGTGACTGCACAACTGTAACACAGTTTCCAAAGCTAGAATGGGTAAAATACAAAGTAATTAGAGTGTCAAGTTCAGTAAATAACTTTTTATATTTATACCATTTACTGCTTGTCACCATTATTTGCATTAATTATGGAATCAATTTTGGAAGAAATTTTTTTTGTACCTGCAATCCTCCTGCATAAGATGGTGCCTTCTGCTTTTACGTATAAAGAGTGCAGTATAAGAGGAGGCAGTGAAGGCTTTGTAACAAGTGGTACAAACAGTACATGACGTTTTCTTGGTTGTGTTCACCACAATTACTTTATTTTTTACCCTATCCAGTTTTGGAAATTGTGTCGTAGTTGTACAGTCACTGCTTGATTCAATGATGCCAACAAAACTTCCCTCTCGTGCAACAGGTGACCCGTGCAAAGAAACATGAACAGTTTATGAACCTACGCGAGTTGTTGGCTGGAGGAGACCTGAGACACTCCGCCCACCACTAGCCAATCAGCAGCATCCTTTCCTGCCGGCTAGGGATGAACAGGATTACTAGAACTGTGTCTGTGTTTTGCAAAGATTGGGAATAGTGTCTAGTTTTATAAAGATTGGGATAGTGTCTTGTTTTGTAAAGATTGGGATAGTGTCTTGTTTTGTAAAGATTGGGATAGTGTCTTGTTTTGAAAAGATTGGGATAGTGTCTTGTTTTGCAAAGATTGGGATAGTGTCTTTTTTTGCAAAGATTGGGATAGTGTCTTGTTTTGTAAAGATTGGGATAGTGTCTTGTTTTGAAAAGATTGGGATAGTGTCTTGTTTTTAAAAGATTGGGATAGTGTCTTGTTTTGCAAAGATTGGGATAGTGTCTTGTTTTGTAAAGATTGGGATAGTGTCTTGTTTTGTAAAGATTGGGATAGTGTCTTGTTTTGCAAAGATTGGGATAGTGTCTTGTTTTGTAAAGATTGGGATAGTGTCTTGTTTTGCAAAGATTGGGATAGTGTCTTGTTTTGCAAAGATTGGGATAGTGTCTTGTTTTGCAAAGATTGGGATAGTGTCTTGTTTTGCAAAGATTGGGATAGTGTCTTGTTTTGCAAAGATTGGGATAGTGTCTTGTTTTGCAAAGATTGGGATAGTGTCTTGTTTTGTAAAGATTGGGATAGTGTCTTGTTTTGCAAAGATTGGGATAGTGTCTTGTTTTGCAAAGATTGGGATAGTGTCTTTAGTTTTGCAAAGAAACATAAGAACATAGGGAAACTCCAAGAGGCTGGGTGGCCTACACAGGGCAGCTCCAGAATCCCCCCACTACTCAAGATGAGTGAGGTGTAGTTTCAGGGGTTACAGGTAGAGGCTTGATCCTCGTTTACCTTCAGTACGGGCTTACGCTCCAGCACCCTGTCTCCCTACTGCACCCACACCTCACTGCCACCTGTCGTCCTCGTCCATGTAGCTATCCAGTCTACTCTTAAAACAAGCTATCGTCCCTGCACTAACTATGTGATTGCTGAGTCTATTCCATTCCCCCACCACCCTATTGCTAAACCAATGCTTGCCCATGTCTCTCCTAAATCTATACTTTTCTAATTTAAATCCATTACTGCGTGTTCTATCCTTCTGGCTAATTCTCAGTACTTTACTTATATCGCCTTTGTTGTAACCCTTGACCCATTTGAATACTTTTATCAGATCTCCCCGCACTTCGGCTTTCTAGTGAATGTATGTTTAGATGTTTCAGCCTATTTTGATATGGGAGGTTCCTCAGCCCCTGAATCATCTTGGTCATCCTCCTCTGAACTGATTCTAGCAAGTTGATATCCATTCTGTAGTGTGGGCACCAAAACTGGACAGCATAATCTAAATGTGGCCTAACTAACGCTAAATAGAGTCTGAGGATGACTTTATTTATTTATTTATTTATTTATTTATTTATTTTTTTACGTTGTGGCCTATTGCGCCGGTAGGCTTCTTCCCGGTGGATCCTGATGGTCGGTCCAAGGCTTCTTCCCGGTGGGTCCTGATGGTCGGCCCAGCCTGTTCTGGCGCAGGCGAGTGTTTATAGAACATAACATAAGAACATAAGAACGCAGGAGTCTACAAGAGTGGCGCCATCTTGCATTGACTCATGTTGCCCTCCCAGAGCTCATCTTTAATCCTAGAATCTAGAGTCTGGGTTCATAGGTGGTCTTCTAGACAGCATGTGGGTAGTTTTAAGCCACTCGGCGGCGGCTGAAAAATCCCAGCTTGGTGGCACTGGGTGGGGATTGAATTCGCGTCCTTCTGAATGCGGGGCCGTCGTGCTATCCATTCAGCCACCGCCTACCCTATCCTGTTGGTCACCGTCCTGTTAATAAAGCCTAATACCCTGTTAGCCCTATTCCTCGCACTAATACATTGCTTCCTTAGTTTTAGGTCAGAGTTCACTAACACTCCCAAATCCCTTTCACACTCTATCACTCTATCTCTATCGCTGTGGAGTCTAAACTATACCCGTGTAATGGGTTGCATGTTCCTACAGTAAGTACGCTACACTTGGTGATGTTAAAATTCATCTGCCATTTCTCTGACCAAGCTGACAGTTTGTTGAGATCCTCCTGCAGTGCTCTTGCATCCTCCCCTGTCCTAATAGTGCGTCCTATTTTGGTGTCATCTGCAAATTTACCTATGTCACTAGTTATCCCCTAGCAAAGTCTCCCCTCTCCACACCAAAGTTTCAGGGCCAGCTGCATCATCAGTAATATACATACAGTCATCTCTCGATTAACGCGAGGGTTACTTTCCTGGAGATGTCGTGTTATTTAAAATTGCATTATTTAAACATAATTTCCCCAAAGGAAACAATGGTAATAGGGCAGGTTACGTTCCTGGACACTGGGAAAGTCTGCCTATTTTGGGGATTTTGTTACTCTAACCTTAAAAAAACATTATTAATACATTAGTAGGTCACGGAAACAACAAAAACACACATTTTCATTTTATTTAAATTTGTTCTTCACCTGCGTCGGCCACTGTCAAGGCATGTATTACTGTATGGTACGATTGATTTATCGTAATTCGCAACAAAGAAAAAATGCAGTACCGTAATTTAGTACCGTACCAGTAAATCACACTTGTACTGTACTGGTATGCTAAAATATCATACCGTAATTTCGTACCTTATTTCGTACCATGCATACATGACACTGATATGATAAATCATACACATATAGTATAGCAGTATACACTACATTATTTCTATAACAGGTTATATTTCATTTCATTCAATATACAGTCGTCCCTCAAACAGTACGAGGGTTAGGGACTCAGGGCCCCTGTACTATTCGGAAATCCGTATAAAATTAGTGAGCCCCCCTAGAGATACTCCTGGGATGCGTTTAAGAGAGGGAATCGGGACTCTTGGAATGTCCTGAGTGCTCTCAAAATGTGACGCGGCAGCACGAATTGCCAACTCGGCACGTCTTCTGGCTCCCAGCTTTGAGAGGCGGAGCTTTTTTTATCTGTGATGACGTCATCAGCAAATATGGTGGCCCAAACAAACACATATAAGTATTTCCATTGCATTTCACCTCTCTGTGCCCCCATAACCACTGCAGCTTCCTTTTCATCTTCTGTTGTAAGGAGTTCATCAACCAGGACAGCTAGTAATGCATGTTAAACGTCGCCAGGAAGATCAGCGTACGCCATTTTACTGCGAGTGAGACACCATTACCATAGCAACGATGAGGCTTAGTAAAAGGACGGTCTTTATCTCCACTCTAGCAGCACTCCTGGGGCACTGGCAGTTACTGCGGCAAGAATTTCTTTTACACTGTGATAGATACAGCGAACACTGCTCTCATTCACGTGGTATGCTGTCCCTACTGCAACGTAGCTCATTCCAAAACGTAACTTCTAAATCTGAATTCTTCTGCAAAGTGAACACCTTTCTTTGGGGTGCTTTCAGCAGGTGTTTTTGTAGAACAGTGTTGCCACTCATGCCATGGCTACTTGGTGCGACGAGCGGGAAACTTAAAAATCCTAAAAACATTCTTCCATGACAATCCCTATAAAACCGAAAACGTACTATGAGAAACCGTACTATTTGAGGGACGACTGTACTATGGATATCAATAAACTAGGAAAATTGTATTACTTTAGAAATACAATTAAACCTATTTACAGATGCATGATGTGTTGCAACGCAGCAACATTATTGCATCAATTATGTCTGCCTTTAGATATAGACATCGCTCATTCAGTATGAAGCGCAAGCCCGAGAAGGTCCTTTCAACGCTGGTTTGCGTCACAGGAAGCCCGACTGCCACCAGCATTTTATTTTATTTTATTAGTTCAGAGTGAGGATGACAGTGCCACCAATGACAAATATTCTCACTTCTCCCCACCCGTGGAGTGTTGTTGAAGCTCTCAACAACTTGAGA
This sequence comes from Eriocheir sinensis, assembly GCF_024679095.1. Lineage (NCBI taxonomy): Eukaryota > Metazoa > Arthropoda > Malacostraca > Decapoda > Varunidae > Eriocheir > Eriocheir sinensis. Next base: position 1,945,888 of record NC_066515.1, read on the forward strand.
CTTCATGCATATTAGTGGCTGCTTTGGCCCAAGCTGAGTCATCACCCTGATGCAACAAGTCATCCATTATTCAACATTCACCAACATACAAACTTAGGCATGGAAAAAAAAAGAAAAAAATATATATAGCATCCTACCTTATAAACAGGAGACTATAGTCGGTTCACCTGAGTCTGAGGTGTGCATTGTCGCACAACGGCAACCTGCAGCCGCACGGCGTGTCCCATTTTGTGGCTTCTGTGTGCTGGCCTACGCATGGCAAACAGTCGTCAGTGTCAATGACATGCAGGCAGCAATAACAAATACTGTCTATTACAGTCGATTTTGAGTTAAAAATATTAGTAATGTCACAAATAGCTGTTTTGTTAATTTACAAGATCGCTGACTGTGATTATTAAACAGCCTTGAAGCTGTCCGCCACTGATGAAATTAGCTGGCTTTATATTAATAAAAACAGCTGTTTGCGACATTACTAATATATTTTAACTCAAAATCGATTATAATAGACGGTATTTGTTATAGCTGCCTGCACATTATTGACACACGACTGTTTACCATGCGTAGGCTAGCACACAGTATCCACAAAATCGGACACGCCGTGTGGCTGCAGGCTGCCGCGGCGCGATAATGCTCACTTCAGACTCGGGTGAACCGACTATAGAAGATGTATCTTTGAGTGAAGAACACCAGGAAGAGAAGACACAACCCTTATGACCCTGGCCTTAACTCAGGAGTCTCGAGTCTCGACATGTCTTGTGTGGAGGTCTGGTAAGAACTGCTGTGCTGACCCGTCACATGCCTTGAGGTCAGAGCAAATTACTTACTTAGCTACTGCCTGCCACTCCACCCTTAATCCCCTGGGAAGGCTGAGACCTCACTGACCTGACATTAATGACCTTGCCATTCCACTCCAGGTCCTGCGGGAGTGCGGCACATGACCTCACTCACTTCATTCACCTGAATGACCTGATCACAGATGCAGGTTTTCGTCTATATCCTGGTATGAAAAAGGGTACAAAAAAATATCGAACTTTCGTACCGTACCGTACTATTAGAAAAGTATCGTACTGTAATATCGTACCGTACTTTTGCCGTCCTCAGATTTGTACCGTACCGTAATTTTGTACCATACCGTACCATACTCTATGCCTTGGCCACTGTCCCTTCTCACCTCGCGCTCCCTTCACCTCCTTCACTCCGGCTCACTTGCCTCCTTCCTCTTCCTTTGACTACCCATGCTATTGGTGACAAAGATAACCTCCTCCCTCCTCACCCCGTCCTTCCACCTCCAGGGGGTGTTAAATCGATCATATCGTGTTAGTTAACCCGAGAATGATGGCAGACCTTTTTCAGGGCTTTCACGAGTCGTGGCTGTGGTACGGTGGACCCTAAAAAGGGCTCGCCATAAAACACCTAATTTGAGCTAATTGTAGGCAGTGGTGGCATAGCACAACCCACCATGAATGCCCGAGGTCATTGTGGTGGGTGAGTGATCTTCAGGTGGGCTTTTTTGTCATAGGTGGTGCTGTAAAGTCATGGCATACTCAATTAGCTATCCATATAGTAATCACTTGTCAAATTCTCTACAGTAGACAACAAGCGACTATTGGCTAGATGCCACGCGTCACGAGACTGTTTATTTTGTAACAAACACCACCCAAAAATAATGGAGTTTGAGTAAAAGTAAATATTTTTAACGGCTTTTTGGTTATGAGAGGAGTACTCTGATGTTCATTCCATGCTCTTTTCTTAGTCTCAAAATGCAGCGTAATTTTGTCGTTTCTTGGCCACTTCTCGGAGTTCCCATAGCCGAAGCCCACGGGTTAAACGTATCTCCTTAATCCCTTCAACACGAGGACGAGTATACTGCGTCCTTGCGTGCCCCGTACCATATCCGAGGACGCGCATACTGCGTCCTGGGTCGCTTTAGCCAATATAGGAGCTATTTTATCTGTATTTATGCTTACATCTCAAAATTATCAATTAATTTATGTTTCTTCATGTGCACCATTTAATTCTGCATGTTTTCATATATAATACATGATGATTATGAAGAGTTTATGGCTAAAAAGTTGTTATATTCAGCAGAGACATTTGAAATTTGGCGCGCGCAGCGACCTTGCATACGGCGCGGGGCACTGTTTTGGCCCGGCCGTAGTGAAGGGGTTAAATATCAACTTTTGTTAAATCAAAAACGCGTTATTTAAACTCATGTTTATCGAGATGTGACTGTACCAACAAAGTCTCCCCTCGCCATGCAGAAATTTAGGTCCAGCTGCATCAGTCGTAACAAACACATGTACTAACACAGCCTCCCCTCCGCACAGAAAGGGTTCTTCAGGCGCGAGAGGCTGGAGGAGATGAAGGCACACCGGGCGATGCTGCAGCGTGCCCCCACCGGCGTCAGTAACCCAGCAGCCATCGGGGAGCAGAGCCACAGCCGCCAGCCGCCGGTGTACGTACTGCCTGTGTTGGGCTGGCCGGGTTATCGTAGACACAGCGCCACGCCAAAGATTCCCAAGTGTTGTAGTGACGTGTAAGTCTGTATGGCGTTGGTGCAGTGTAGAGCAGTGAAGTGTAGTGTGGTGTTGTGCGTCCTCTTGCGCTGAAGGAAGAGTGACTTGAACCTTTTGATCTGGTCCTGAACTTTTGATCTTGCCGTGACCTTCAACATTTTGTGTTTTGTTTACAAGTGGCGTGGATGCGCCATTCTTTGTGACCAGTGCTAGTGACACTTGTTAGGCTGCTTGAATAAGAAATGAACACTTGAGACTTGCCACCCCTTCCTCTGCGATCCGTGTCTTTGCCCTCGTCAAGGTGGAGGAAAGGCGTTTGGTACCAAGAGTCTTGTTGGTGCAGTTGAACTCGGTATTCTGAGATGTTCCGCCTCCCACATAAGCTACAGGAACTCATTGAGCTATGGCTTACAGCCAGTGCTATTAGTAATTCAGTACCCTCTTGAGTTTCGCACTATCTGAGTTTAGTGATCCTCGAGTATAGCGCTTAGTCCTAAATTCTTACCATCCCGACTTTCGCGCATTACCGCCACGAGTTTTGTGCTGCTTTGACATACGGGTCACGTCTACCTACCGTCAGCGTCATGCATGCTGCCTTAAAAGGCGGTGTCCAACCATTGGGGCTATGGGCAACCGCTGTTGCCCGTATGCCCAACCGGGAGCGAGTTGTTGGTTATCCGTATGAATGGAAAACGGTTGTGAGTACGAGTGTGGGTACGTGGGTACCGAACGGCTGCGTGTAAACAAACAGACGACGGCAGTGGCTGAGGAGTGAGGAGCAGTCATTCAAGAAGTTTTCTCCTTGGCACGCCTCAAGGGGGTGTTCTAAGTCTGTTTTTGTTTAATATTTTGATGCATCGGCTACTCACTTCTCTACCTGACATTCCTGGTATTACGATTACATGTTACGCTGATGATATATGTGTTCATTCCACTTCACCAAGGGATCTTCAGCTGTTTCTTGCCTCCTCTCCATGTCCTCCTCTAACTGTGGTGTCATTGTCTCTCCTGATAGGAGCAGGATATTTTCCTGCCGCCCTCCTGCCGCTCTGCCAGACTTCACCGTTGGAGGGACTGTCATTCCCTTGTGTACCCAGTACTCTTACCTTGGCGCACCTGTCAAGATCTCAACAGTCTTCCCCGCCGGGCGTCAGACCCATCCTCCCACCCATGACTTGTTGGATTGCCTCCAGAGACGGCTTCAACCTCTCCAGTGGCTCACTAACAACTCTTCGGGCATCTCCATTCCTGTGGCCAGGACCATATATATTACTTTCATTCGCTCTGTTGTTGATTACCTCTCCCCTGCCTTGGTACAACTTCCCCGAACTACTTTAGAGCCCTTAGAAATTGTTCAGAAGAGAGCGATGAGAGTCATTCTCAGGTGTCCCATGTCTACCAGGATTGAAAATATGCAATGCGAGCTACGTCTTCCACCCTTGGTCGAGATAATTTATTCTAATGTCACTCGCCTCACTGTTAAGTGCCTCCATTTCCCACATCTCTCGCCCCACTACTCGCAGCTGATCAGGATGTCGCTTGGACCCGCTCGACCTGTTCCTCCTATATTGCCCGCTGGTCGCGCCCTTATTCGGTCTGTCTCTTCCTTGATGCGCAGTCTTGATTTGGATATTCCTGTTGCTGACGTTCCCCCAGGCCCGCCCCCATGGCTGTTGCCAATGCCAGAGGTAAGCCTAACTCCTGCATCCAAGTCGGACCCGCCTCCCTTACAGCTGCAGTTGGCCCTGGAACACGTAGCAACAGTGACGTCCTCCATCACAGCTCCACACTGCCTCTACACTGACGGGTCACTGCAATCGGACGGTGCGGCTGGTTGTGCACTCTTCTCTCCTGACTTGGAGCCTCCTCCTGGGGGATGAGTTGGCCGTCGCCTCCGTGACCACTCCAGCTCCACATTGTGTGAGCTATGTGCCATACTAGATGCCGTCAGCCTCGTTTGTCAAAGGGGAGTAAATGCTGCCATTATTTGTGATTCTAAGCCTGCCCTTCAGTCCCTGTCTGCTGTTCAGCCCACCCACCCTCAAGTCGTTCAACAGATCCTGTCCTTTCTATCTTTAATGAATGATTGTCAGTTGTGTGTCAAATTTTTATGGGTGCCATCTCGTGGGTCTGTATCACAATGCCACAGATTACCGCGTAGTGAAGGAAGCGTGCCGTCTGCCTCCACGTGGTGATGGACGCCCCCTCTCCCTGCCCTGCCCTCTCTCCAGAGTCTGCTCCGCCGCCTTCCTTCCTGCACGGCATCGTAGGGATGCAGAGAGGCCTCACAGTGTCACCATCAACCACTACGACTCTGTCTGCCGCCACAAATACTCCTACCGACGCCGGGGCCTCATGGTCCGGAGATATAATGTTGTCTCCGCACGTCTGCAGCTGGGCTACCGTCCACCGTGGCAGGTCGCCGGGGTGGAGGGGGAGCCTGTATTTGTGGTATGTCACCTGTGCCGCTCACCGATGTTGAACACCATTGAACATTACTGCCTGGCCTGTCCCACTGTTCATGGTTTGCTACCCCAGGGACAGCCGTTGGATGCTGTCTGCCGCCACCTCCTGAACCACGACTTCCTCGACGCAATCCTGGTGCGCCACCCTCGTTTTGGTGGATTCTCCTAATGTTATGTGCCCTACGTGGCACTAGTCCCTCTAAATTTTTCTGACTTATCTGTATATTACATCAACTTGCTTTCTGTTTTAGCGTGTGTGTGTGTGTGTGTGTGTGTGTGTGTCCATTGTCTATAGTTAAACCCGATGCATTTGCTAAAAATTGTCTTGTCTGACGCTATTGCGCAATAAATTTATCAAACAACAACAACAACAATGCCTCCCCCCCTCCCTCGGCCCCGCTGCATGCGACTTTCTACTCATGCTCATCCCTATACTGTCCAAACCCCTTATGCAAGAGTTAACCAGCATCTTCACTCTTTCATCCCTCACGCTGGTAAACTCCGGAACAATCTTCCTTCTTCTGTATTTCCTCCTGCCTACGACTTGAACTCTTTCAAGAGAAGGGTATCAGGACACCTCTCCTCCCGAAATTGACCTCTCTTTCGGCCACCTCTTTAGATTCTTTATGGGAGCAGCGAGTAGCAGCCTTTTTATATTTTATTATTGTTTTCTTTTTTGTACCCTTGAGCTGTATCCTTTGTTATGTAATATATATGTGTATGTATATATATATATATATATATATATATATATATATATATATATGTATATATATATATATATATATATATATATGTATATATATATATATATATATATATACATATATATATATATATATATATATATATATATATATATATATATATATATATATATATATATATATATATAAATATATATATATATATATATATATATATATATATATATATATATATATATATATATATACATATACATATATATATATCCTCCGATGAAGCCCGGCTTGTTTCAGTCAAGGTGTTGAGGTGTTGAAGCGTCATTGTCGACACAGCAGCTGGAATTGAGGTGTTGAGGTCTTGAAGTGTTGGTGTATTAGTGCTGATGGTTGGGGCTCGTTATTAGGATGGAGATGGTGGTTGTGAAGTGGGACAAGCACCCCGAAACAACCCTCGAGCGTACGCCTTGAAGAGTCGTTATAAAACACACACACACACACACACACACACACGTATTGTATTGTATTGTATTGTATTGTGAGTTAGGTGAGGTTTGAAATGGTTGAAAGGGATTAACAAAAGCGATGTAGATGAAGTACGTACATTAAAAACAGATGATTGGACACGCAGCAACGGGTATGAGTGAGACAAATTCAGGTTCAGGAAGGAAATAGGCAAGAACCGGCTCACGAACAGGCTGGTGGGTGAGTGGAACAAACTGACCAGGCGTGTAGTTGAGGTAAACACAATTGAAAGCTTTAAATGAAGGTTGCAGGTACGTATTTATGGATGGGACGTTATGAACAGCCCATCTTCAGGAGCTGCCATGTGTAGGCCGTCTGTCTTTCTGGGCCTCTTGGGGTCTCCTTATATAGCTGTGTGTCCTTGTGTTACATTCACTTCGTATCACGCCAAGTCTGCCAACCCTCCCCCCCCTAGGTGCCGCTTTCCCTCCCTCCCTGCCAGTAACTTGTGAGAGCCCCAGTCCCATTTTCTCAAACTCTTCGAAGCCTTGGTACACCTACTTCAAAAGACCCTCCCACAAGTTGTCAGGGTTTCCATGGGTGATTTCTTGAGCCTGGTGGTTATTTGGGAAGGCTTCTGCGCCGTGAACGGGAAGAACACTCGTGACAACCGTGTCTCCTCTGTGGCCTCCCAAACGTTCCCAACAAGAGCCCCAAACATTTGACAAAGCGAGTCCCAGTCCATTCGCTTTCAGCCTCACGCACTACTGGCCTTGGCTGTAGTCAAAGATGGCGAAGTCGTGCCTGTAGATGCCCAGCAGTCGGCGCATCAGCTCCGTGCTCAAGTTGGCGTAGTACTCCCGGTCTGAGCGGGCGAGGGCGTGGCCGTGGCTGCGATGCCTCACCGGGAAAGTGGCCTCGCCCTGGAAGCCTAGCACCCCGCAGAACAGGTACTGGATCTCCTCCTGGATCGTCTCCAGCTTCAGGATGTAGTCGAACTTCACCCGGCACGGATCGCACGCCTCGGTGTAGGTCATCCAGTGCTCGTCTGCCACGCCCGCATCGTGCGTCCAGACCACGTGCCACAGGAACTGGTTGAAGGTGAAGAACGTGTTCCGGAACCGCATCACCAGGTCCCGCAGGTCATAGCCCCTCCCGAACGTCGTGACGAAGGCCTCAGAAGTGCCAGACGACAACATCTGGTGGACGGTGTTCATTTCTGTCACACCATAAAATAGTTTTTCCGTTCGTGATGGCTTGGCCAAGAGAGCTCCTGTCTGACTGGCGTAATGGTTCACGTAAATCTTGTACGCTCTTCTAATCCTGTCCAATGTTTCATTAAACTCACGAGTTGGCTTCAGAGCCCCGGTGGACACGAGCGCCGGCAGCCAGTACTTGGCGAACCGCCAGTCCCACGTCTCGATGCCTTGCGTCGCCTTGCGCCACGCAGTGTCGTACTGGAAGAGCGGCGCGCCGCCCAGGTACTTGTCTCTGCAGGGAAGGAAGGACACGTGCAAGGCTTGAGATCGGAAATTATCAAGACACGAGGAAAACATTCACCATTCCCGTCAGTATCTTTTCCCCACTTTTCGTCGTTAATGAGAATCAGACACGAAGCCTTACGTGTTGTGTCAAAATTGGAAAAAGAGCGGGTGCCTCCGCTAGACTGAGATTACTTCAAAACTAAGAGATAATCTGTAATTAAATAATTTCATAGGTCACATTCTCCTTAGGTCCTTAGCTCGACCAGATTTTAATGAATTTAGAAAATACAAAGTTTTCAGGTGTGTCATTCCTTGGAGGCATGAAGTGGCTCATTGCATCCTGGACGCATCCATTTTGAGTTAAGATCTAAACCACCATCAAGATGCCAGGCTTTCTGAACACGCAAGTGGGTGTCGCCCGCAGCCTTGTATGTCACAAGCGTTGGTCATGCCCTGAGGGAACAGAAGGGCTGTCAAGGTAACCAGTAAGCGGAGGCCAGCCTGGCCAGCGGGTGCCGCACCACCACTGCGCTCAGCGGCCGCGGCGTCGCCCAAGTCTGCTGCGCCATCCGAGACACGAAGCCCTTCACTGCCGAGGACCCGGCCTGCAGGAACCATGTTTTAGGCCTCAAACCTTTGACACAGACGATAAATAGAAAAATGCTAAATCACAAAAAAAAATCTAGTTTTGTATCAGGAATATATACTCCCAAAGTGAAGAGACTTAGTTCCTTGAATGCATTCTTACAAGACACAAGCGACCTACCTTGGGCACCTTGAAGAGCGTCAACGTCCCCGCCAACATGTGTCTGTAATTCTGCCGCCAGGCCATGTCCGGGTAGGCGGCCCGTGCGTCGTGCAGGGCACACGCACGCAACAAGGCGCGGCGCCGACGCTCAAACTCTTCCTCCAGCCCGCGGTGAGTCTGAGCCGTGTGCCACCCTGCGGCGCTGGCGGAACAATTACCGTGTGGCGCGGCACCGGCCTTAGTGGACCTCCCTGCGGCAACTAGGGCCATGCCAGGACGTAGCGGCGCGACCTCGACTCGGCCCCGCCGAGCCTGAGGCGGCACCGGCGACCTCGTCCGGCTGCTCCCGGGCCGCCACGCGCTTGGCAGAGTCTGAAAATATTACATTTGCTTTTGCCATTGCCGTGGAGAAGATCCATAGCAGGCGACACAGTACGAGTAAAAAAGTAAAGCATAAAGTGTTTAGAGGCCACACCACCAAAGCCTTACGGTATTCATGAATAGTGAAATCAGCCCCACACTTATCGATAATGTAGTAATGTAGCTTCGCTTTAACTACCTAAAAATAAGATATTCAGCTCATTGTCCTCCGTGCGTCGCAAACCAACACACTGATGTGCAGCGACAGCCCGCCCCCCCCTCCCCCCCCCCCCACACACACACACGCAGCAAAACCTTGGAGAAATAATACATGGAGTGGCCCTCAGCGGGCCGCTCTTCACACTGAGGTGAAGCATGGGGGGTAGGGGTGGGCGGAGCTTAGCCGGTGGCCGGAGTCAGCAATTCCACCCAAAACATTGCGTTTCTCGCTCCCTGCTCGTCGGAGTAAATGAACTTGTCTGCCTTATTTCTTCCACATTTCATGTTTTTAGTAATTCAACTGCTTCAGTATATGCACTAAGAATGTATGTACAGGTTTTCATAGAAAAACACCAGCATTTCCTTGTCTTTATTCCGTAGAAGCTGAGAAGAAATGTTCCACACTCGCCTTGATCCCTCACACTTCCTCTGTTTAATGTGTGTTCATTATATATTGACCATGGCCTCACTTTTAATGTAGAAGCATGTACAGCCTTCTATGCAGAGCAGTGGTGCTCAACCTTTTTGGCTGGCAGGGCCACATTACATGGGCAATGTGTGATGAGGGCCTCGTATTGCCTGCAATGTGAATACGCATAGTAATTAATATATTCTACACACTGATAACACTGATTATGTTGTGTATATACTGTAACCTTCCGGATAGAGTTGTAATCAAAACACTTCTTACATAAATTGCAGGTCATTGGGTAATTAGCAATTACAAGCTACAATAAAGTGAAGACCCACATACGAGCGACACCATTTCGCTGTTGGGCAGGGAGAGGGGAAACATGGAGTGGCTGCGGTGTGCCGGGAGGGTGGGGGAACTCTATTGGGTTGGGGTCCAGGGGAGGTGGCGTGGAAGACGATGGGTAAGGGGAGAGGGCTAGGAGTGGATGGGCAATGGTGGGGAAGGCCCGGAGGGGAGTTGTTGGGTAGGAGAGGGGTAGGGAGCCAGAGACCAAGACTGAATGAGAGGTTGAGTGGGGAATGAGGGGGTGAGAGGGCAGGGACATGAGCGAAGGGAACAGCCAAGCAGGAGAGAATTAAAAGAAAAACCTAGATTAGCCTGTTTTCAAGGGAAAAAAAAGACAAGGTGCCAAAGTCTCAGCCCAAAAGCCAAGATCTAGTAAAAAAAAGCCAAGGAGTGGCAAGGCTGGTCACGCCAACAAAATCAGTGAGGCCAGCCAGCATTCAGGCTGCTGTAGTCCATCCACTCTAACTTGAGCCCGGTGGCTTGGCCTGGGGAAACCTCCATTGTTTACAGATCTACCGATGACCTGTGGCGACGATCTGTCTCACTGTTAGTCTGTACGTTATCTATTTTGGAATATATATATATATATATATATATATATATATATATATATATATATATATATATATATATATATATATATATATATATATATATTTCTGTAAGAACTCCACTTTGGACGATTCTGGGCATATTCCTCCTACTCATCCCCCCTCTGACTCCTTTATGCCTGTTATTAAGATTCTTCCTAATGATGTTTTCTATGCCCTCTCTGGCCTCAACTCTCAGAAGGCTTATGGACCTGATGGAGTGCCTCCTATTGTCCTTAAAAACTGTGCTTCTGTGCTGACACCCTGCCTGGTCAAACTCTTTCGTCTCTGCCTATCAACATCTACCTTTCCTTCCTGCTGGAAGTATGCCTTTGTACAGCCTGTGCCCAAGAAGGGTGACCGCTCCAATCCCTCAAACTACCGCCCAATAGCTTTACTTTCATGTCTATCTAAAGCTTTTGAATCAATCCTTAACCGGAAGATTCAAAAGCACCTTTCCACTTCTAATCTTCTATCTGATCGCCAGTATGGATTCCGTAAGGGGCGTTCTACTGGCGATCTTCTTGCTCTCTTAACTGACTCTTGGTCATCCTCTCTTAGCAGTTTTGGTGAAACTTTCTCTGTTGCGCTAGACATATCGAAAGCCTTCGATAGAGTCTGGCACCAGTCTTTGCTTTCTAAACTGCCCTCTTTCGGATTCTATCCCTCTCTCTGTTCCTTTATCTCCAGTTTCCTTTCTGGCCGTTCTATCTCTGCGGTGGTAGACGGTCACTGCTCTTCCCCTAAACCTATCAACAGTGGCGTTCCACAGGGCTCTGTCCTATCACCCACTCTCTTCCTGTTATTCATCAATGATCTTTCCATAACAAACTGTCCTGTCCACTCATGCGCCGATGACTCCACTCTGCATTATTAAACTTCTTTCAATAGAAGACCATCAAAACAGGAAGTACATGACTCCACACTGGAGGCTGCAGAACGCTTAACCTCAGACCTTGCTATCATTTCCGATTGGGACAGAAGGAACCTTATGTCCTTCAATGCCTCAAAAACTCAATTTCTCCACCTATCAACTCGACACAATCTTCCAAACACCTATCCCCTATTCTTCGACAACACTCAGCTGTCACCTTCTTCAACACTAAACATACTCGGTCTATCCTTAACTCAAAATCTCAACTGGAAACTTCACATCTCCTCTCTCACTAAATCAGCTTCCTCAAGGTTGGGCGTTCTGTATCGTCTCCACCAGTTCTTCTCCCCCACGCAGTTGCTATCCATATACAGGGGCCTTGTCCGCCCTCGTATGGAGTATGCATCTCACGTGTGGGGGGGCTCCACCCACACAGCTCTTCTGGACAGAGTGGAGGCTAAGGCTCTTCGTCTCATCAGCTCTCCTCCTCCTACTGATAGTCTTCTACCTCTTAAATTCCGCCGCGATGTTGCCTCTCTTTCTATCTTCTATCGATATTTCCACGCTAACTGCTCTTCTGAACTTGTTAACTGCATGCCTCCCCCCCCCTCTCACGGCCCCGGTGCACACGACTTTCTACTCATGCTCATCCCTATACTGTCCAAACCCCTTATGCAAGAGTTAACCAGCATCTTCACTCTTTCATCCCTCACACTGGTAAACTCTGGAACAATCTTCCTTCATCTGTATTTCCTCCTGCCTACGACTTGAACTCTTTCAAGAGGAGGGTATCAGGACACCTCTCCACCTGAATTTGACCTTGCTTTTGGCCACCTCTTCTGGTTCTTTCATGGGAGCAGCGATTAGCGGGCTTTTTTTATTATTGTTTTTTTTTTCTGTGCCCTTGATCTGCCTCCTTTGTTGTAAAAAAAAAAAAATATATATATATATATATATATATATATATATATATATATATATATATATATATATATATATATATATATATATATATATACACATATATAATATATATATATATATATATATATATATATATATATATATATATATATATATATATATATATATATATATATATATATATATATATATATATATATATATATATATATATATATATATATATATATATATATATATATATATATATATATATATATATATATATATATATATATATATATATATATATATATATATATATATATATATATATATATATATATATATATATATATATATATATATATATATATATATATATATATATAAATATATATATATATATATATATATATATATATATATATCATATATATATATATATATATATATATATATATATATATATATATATATATATACACATATATATATATATATATATATATATATATATATATATATATATATATATATATATATATATATTCTGAGCAGCCTGTTCCTGGCTGTGTGGCCTGGCTGAGTAGCCTGGCTGAGTAGCCTGGCTGTCTGGCCTGGCTGTCTGGCCTGGCTGTGTAGCCTGGATTTGTGGACTGGCTGTGCGGCCCGGCTGTGTGGCCTGGCATACTATCATAAATATCTGAAAGTATAACATATAAAAACGATTGCTGATAAATACTACATGTTCATGGGTCTAGGGTCGCCAGGCCAGGGAAAGACTGTATATATTTAGGGTCGCAGCCAGGAATGCTACCGACTCCCACATCAGTTATTTCTAAGGACCAAAAACCGAGGTGTAACGCGTTTTCATGAGTTTTTTTTTATACCATGGTACAGAGGCCTTGACAAACACCCACAAGCGTCATAAAACTTCCCATGGAAATGCCCAAAACGCCAACGAAACCCTTGTCAAATATTTGCTCGGGCACCGAAATGTTTCATACTGTGACCCCTAACACACCACCACTCACCCCGCCGTGTAGGAGTGCGAGTATCAGCAGAAGCACAGCTGCAACGATGCCGCTAAGGAACAGCCCTCTGCCCCTCATGGCCACGGGAGCTCCTAGGCCGGTGTTCTCAGACGCTTCCGCCTCTCACATCAACTATTCCGAAAGGCTGAAAAGGAGATCAATCGGGCTCTTAGGAATATCTTTCTAGGTTCATGGTACAAAAGAAGGGTCGGACTACCACCATGGCAGTGTCATGAAAGTACCCCGGGAAATGCCCGAAACTCCTACGAAAGCCTTGTCAAATGTGTGTCTGGGCGATTAAATGTTTAAGAATATGACGCAGATAAAGACTTACGGAAATACAGTGAGGCGTACACAGACAAAGAGATAGATGCACAGAGAGCTGTAAGGATAGAGAATAATACAGAGACGTAGGCTACAGAGAAATACACACACACACACACACACACACACACACACACACACACGGTAGCTCAGTGGTTAGAGCGTCTTCCTCACAACCAGAAGGACCGGGGTTCGATTCCCCGACAGGGTGAAGATAAGTTGGGTTTATCTTCTTTTACGTGTAGCTCCTGTTCACCTAGCAGTGAGTAGGTACGCGACGTAAGGTGAGGAGTTGTGACCTCGTTGTCGCGGTGTGTTGTGTGTGAGTGGTCTCAGTCCTCCCCAAAGATCGGTCACTGAGCTCCGAGCTCCTTCCGTAGGGGAACGGCTGGCTGTCTCGAGAAAGACCCGCAGCACAGCAAGAGGTGAATTACACACACACACACACACACACACACGCACACACATGTGCTGACTCAGTGGATTAAGGAACATATCAGATTCGGGAATGAAGGCGAGGCATCAAGACTAGACCTGGTATTTATTAAGGAGTCGGAAATAATAGAAAATCTTAAAATAGATTGTCCAATAGCGAAGAGTGACCATGCGGTTGTGGAATTTGAAGTATAAAAAAGAGAACGATTGACTGAAAAGAGGATCACAAAATTGGGAGAAGCAATTACTGTAAGGCAGACTTTGTTAGCATGAGAATTTTTTTTGAAAATGCTAATTTGAGTGGGCTGTACAAGGCCGAGAGTACACAGGATAAGTGGGAGGAGTTTTTAAAGCTATACAAGGAAGCCGAAAACAGATATGTCCCTAAGGTAACCAAAAGGGATGTTGATGAAAAGGAGTGGTTTAACAAGAGATGCGAGGCAGTTAGAAAGAGAAAGGAGGAAGCTTGGAAGGGATGGAGGAGACGAAGAAGAATCAACGCGTGGAACAATTTCAAACAAGCAAGGAATGAATATACAAAAATTAGAAGAGAAGAAAAAAGGATATATGAAAAAAAGATATAATTGACAAATACAAAGACCAACCCAAACTATTCTATAGACATGTGAACGGCAAATTAAAGAATAGAGAAACAATCAATAAACTGAAAATGGATGAAACTACATATGAGGACCCAGCAGAGGTGGCAGAGGTGATAAATAACAGCTTCCAAAGAGTTTTTACAAAAGAAGACGAATTTATACAACCACGGGGCCAGGAAAAAGGAAGGGTTATGCAGGAGATACAGTTAACAGTGCAGGAGGTCAAGGAAAGCTTGAACAAGAAGGATGTAAGAAAGGCGACGGGGCCGGATGGAGTATCAGGGTGGATCCTGAAAGAATGTAGTGAGCAACTTGCAGAGAAACTGCACTCCATAATGAGCGCCTCCGAGTGAAGGAAAGGTACCACAAGATTGGAAGAGAGCGAACATAGTACCGATTTTTAAGGTTGGCAAGAAAGAGGACCCATTAAATTACAGACCGGTATCACTCACTAGTGTGGTTGTGAAGATATGTGAGAGATTGGTTATAAACAGGTGGTCGGACTTCTAAGAAAGTGAGAAAATTATCTTGGATTGCCAGTTTGGAGTCAGGAGAAGGAGATCTTGCGTCACCAACTTGTTGTGTTACTACTCAAGGGTAACAGAGTTAATACAGGAGAGAGAAGGCTGGGGGGATGGAGTGTACCTGGATTTGAAAAAGGCATTTGACAAAGTACCGCACAGAAGAGTAATTTGGAAAATTAAAAATAGGGGTGGAGTGGGTGATGGACTGATTAAGTGGCCGGATGACTTCCTAACTAACAGGGATATGAGGACGATAATCAGGGACAGGGTTTCCAACTGGTGCCCAGTGATGAGTGGGGTCCCGCAAGGTTCAGTGCTGGCACCAATAATGTTTGCTGTTTATATAAATGAAATGGTGGACGGTGTGTCCAGCTATGTGAGTTTGTTTGCAGATGATGCAAAGCTATTGAGACGAGTGAATAATGTGAAGGACTGTGAGGCATTGCAAGGGGACCTGGATAGAATTTGGGAGTGGAGTGGTACATGGCAGATGGAGTTCAACCTTAGGAAATGTAAAAAAATGGAGTTTGGTAGGAGTGGTAGAAGATGTGAATATGATTATAAGATGGGAAGTGAGATAATATGCAGAGGAGTGGAGGAAAAAGATTTGGGAGTGACTGTCTCAGAGAACATGTCACCGGACAAACGCATCAACAGGGTAACGGGACAAACTCTGAATTTGCTGAGGAACATAAGGACGGCATTTGTGTACTTGGATGAGATGATAAAGAAAATATTAGTTACAATGATAAGGCCAAGGTTGGAGTATGCAACAGTGGTCTGGTCTCCTCACGAAAAGAAGAACATAAGGAAGCTGGAAAGAGTCCAGAGAGTGGCAACTAAGATGGTACCGGAACTTCGAGATCGGATTTGTGAGGAGAGACTCAATAGCATGGGGCTCACAAGTCACAACCCTGGAGAGAAGAGAACGAGACCTGATAGCGGTGTAGCCTACAAGGTGGCGAACGGAGTGGAGTATTTGGACAGAGAGGACCTGTGTGTGTGGAACGTGGGAGAAATGAGAGGACATGGAGAGAAGTTGAGGCCGACCACATGTATAAGAGATATGAAAAAGTTTAGCTTCCCAAACAGAAGCACTGAGCTGTGGAATAGACTGGAGGAGGAGGTGGTTTGTGCAAGAAACATTCATGATTTGAAGGAAAAGTTGGATAAGAGCGGATATGGAGATAGGACAGCGCGAGCATAGCTCTCTTCCCGCATGTCACAACTAGGTAAATACACACACAACCGCTCCGGTAGCTCAATCGGTTAGAGCGCCGCGCTGCAAGGCTGCACGGCCAAACAGGTGGCGGTTCGAGCCCCGCTCAAGCCGGACTCTTTCCGTTGACTAGAAAAGGTAACTGTTCCGCCATGAGCAAGGGGGATGGGGTGTGTGGTGTGTGAGGTCCTGGCAGTACCCAGAGATCGACAATAATGAGCACTTACTCACATCGTGATGGTATCTGCTGGCGAAAGCGAGTTCAACTCGTGATCAGGCCGTGGTGAATTACACACACACACGAACACACACACACACACACACACACGAAAATGAGTGCACGCCGCCACCACCGTCAGCGTTATGGCACCAACTGTATTAATCGGCCAAGATTTCCTTCAGTAAAACAAACCCGTAATTATATTCATTGGCCCATAGATGTTTTTTTGGCCCAACCTTCCTCATACGACAGCCCTTACATGCCCTCTCTTTCCTTGTTCCTGTGTGTGTGTGTGTGTGTGTGTGTGTGTGTGTGTGAGATTCACCACGGCCTGATCACGTGCTGGACTTCTCGTCGCTAGCAATCTCATTATAGTCGATCTCTGGGTACCTACAGCTAGGGCCTGTGTGTGTGTGTGTGCGCGCGCCATTACAACATAGCCCAAAAGAGCGACGCGGCCGTAATCGTTGCCATATTGAGATCATATTTTCGTCATCCTTCTCCACGGTGCAGTGGTTAGCGTGCTTAGCTTCGAATCCGTGGGCCCTGGGATTGAATCTCTGCCCGGGCAGTCGGCGTGCAGGCCACCCAGCTGTTCATCCTCCCTTTCGGGCTGGGGGATAAATGTGTGTGTACCTGGGGACACCTGGGGAAGGCACACTGGCAAACCATGTGTCCCCCTGGCCCTGTGTGCCGGGGTGATGGGCTCTTACCTATCGGAAGGGCCAACGGGATGGAGGTGAGTACCGAGGCCACGCGCGGATTGGCGTTACGTATTTATAGTCAGATATTTTTTCTAATCTGCGCGGCGGCAAAAAAAAAAAAAAAAAAAAATGTCGCCGCTCTCTTTGTGATACGCCGTCCACTTGACAAGCTTGGGATAGTTTACATCCTCTACCTCAATTATTCCTCCTCCTCCTCCTCCTCCTCCTCCTCCTCCTCCTCCTCTCTTCCTTTTTCTTACCCGTGATCATTGCGCTCCCGTTGCAAGGGCGCATCTACCAAAGGTTGGTCTTCTCAAACACATCTGCCTCTCACATCAACTATTTCCAAAGGCCAAGAAGGAGATCAATCACGGCCTAATGAGTTTTTTTTTTTTTTTATCTTTTAGGTTCATGGTACAGAAGAACGGTCAAACTACCACCAGGGTCATTAAACTACCCCTGGAAACGCCCAGAACTCCTACGAAAACCGTGTCAGATGTGAGTGTCTTTAGGCCCGGAGTGTTAAGACCATGGCCTGCCACAGCGCCGTCCTCCTGCCTCTCTCCTCACCTCATCCCCACCTTCCTCCATCACAGGTTCAGCGGCCGCGAGATCCCCAAGTCACCATTCCGCGTCAACGTGTCGGGCTACGCCGGCGACCCGTCCAAGGTGACCGCCTCGGGGCCCAACCTGGAGCCTGAGGGCGTCATGATCAACAGGCCCACGTATTTCGACATCTTCACGAAGGGTAAGTGGCTGGAGACAGGGGGCGGGACAGGGGCGGCGCCTTCCAAGACTGAGTGGCGGGGAGTTCATGATGTGCAAGGTTTTGGGGTGACGGACACTTACAGGGTGATGTTGATAAGGCGTTGGTGATGAAATAGCAAGTTTTCTTTTTACCTTCTGGCCTATAGCGGCGGTAGGCTTTCTCCATGGGCCTAGATGGTGGTCGGCCCAAGCCCCCCCATGCGCAGGCAAGTGTTTATAGTGACGCCACCTCTTTGTGGCTCATGCTGCCCCCCGGAGCTCATTCTTGATTCACTTGGACAGTTCCTCTAGAGTCCGGGTTGATGGGTGGTCTTCAGGACAGCATGTGGATAGTCTTAGACCACTCGGCGGTGATGGAAAATCCCAGGTGGTAGCGGCGGATTTGAACCCGGATCGTCCAGAACGCGGCGAACGCGAGACCCGCACGCTAACCACGCAGCCACCGCATCAGTGTTAGTGTTAGTAGTGTTATTGGTGTGTGGTGTTAGTGTTACAGTGTTGGGGTCACTTTCACAGTTCGCCATGATGGGTTAGTAAGCCTCCAAACCAATAACAAAGACTCCCAAAAATAGCCCGCTAATCACTGCTCCTATAAAAGAGAGCATAGATGAGTGGCCAGAAGAGAGGTTGCAATGCCAGTATTTAATTAAGGACTGAAAAATTGAAATTAAGGAGGAAAAAGTAGGTTAAGTATTGTAAGGAAATATAAGTGCCGCCAGAATCCGTTACCGCGTGGAATGTTCCAGAGTCTCACACCACAGAGCAAAATTAGTAGTTCATTCACCCAGTCTTATGAGGCACCATTATCACACACAGGATCATCACCTGCCAAATAATACAGGAAGCGTGACTTTACGAATGTTACTTGAGGTAAATATATTGTTAAGAGATTCTGATGGTGAACTAATTTTAAGGGTCATGGGACAGGGTCCACTTATTAGAGGTTAGCTTACGTATCTTACATCACTAATGACACTTGTAAATACCATGAACACAGGTTACCATTAACACCTTAAACTAACATGCACACATGGGAATAAGTAGCACTGACATCATAATTGTTTCCACCCACACGGGGAAACAGACTCCACCATACCACACCTTAATTAAGCCCTAACCAAAACTAGTGAGTGTTTGCGCTTATCCATTGTTACCCCTGAGAATGACACACATTCTCCTCTCCTTCCTTCATCTCTTCACACACCCTGCCACAAGCAATCCCCACAACGCAGCTTCAAAAAATGTTTACGGCTGCATGCTTGACTTGGTCTTGGGGACGCCCAGCCTCACATCAGTCAGGCTTGCCCTTGGCGCACCTGAAACGGGCGATGACTCGCGTGAGAATCCGTCTCAGTTATAGTGTTATAGCCAGTGTGTTGGACAGCGTGAACTGCTCTTTCCTCACCTGAAACGGGCGATGACTCGCGTGAGAATGAGCTCGCTCCCACAGCCTAGGGCGAGGGAGAACAGTGTGTCTCGATCCCAAAATGCTTTGGTGTGACGTCACAGAGTGACAAAAGTATTCGTAAGTTAGGTCTGCTTGAGACCTGAGATTTCCTGGGTAGACCTCCAATATCAATATAAAGTCACTGGTATTTTATTTCAATTACAGATAACTAACGTTCTCCGCAACAATTGAAAGAAAGCAGATTGATCACTTTCGGCAACGATACCCCTGGTTTGACCCCTGACAACTTTGAAATTTTGTTGACATTACAGATTGTAGGGGAGATATGGGACACAACGGGCCTCTTTGTTTCAACACCCATCTCTCTCTCTCTCTCTCTCTCTCTCTCTCTCTCTCTCTCTCTCTCTCTCTCTCTCTCTCTCTCCTTGCGTGCGTGCGAGTAAACATTGCAAAAGTCAATTTAAATATATCTGTCACCTACAGACCTCCTCCCGGGCAATCACTCGATGACGACCTTGAAATGTACAGCGTCTTAAGGCAGTCACTGCTAATAACAGCGACTCACTGATATTAGAGACTTTAACCTCCCCATATCGACTGGGCGACACTGTCAGGTACAGAAGGCGAGTCACATAGAATGATCAGCGATTTCTAGAAGAAATTATCTAAGCCAAATGGTTTCTGAGCCAACTCGACAAATGAATATACTCGACCTTGTTATAACGACTGAAGATAACCTGTCAGTAGTGTCACGGTAGGAGAAACACCTCGGTTCTTGCGATCTCGCCATAAATTAGTGCGTGTCGACATTAAAGCTCAATCATCAGTGACTGAAAAAAAAGTAAAGGTGCCCAATTTCAAAAGAGCCTTCTTGAGAAATCCACCGACAAAACTAACAGAAATAACAACTATCAGAGATGACGGCAACGTAGAGGAAGCCTGGTTGCCTTAAAATCACTTTACTCACTCAGCAGAACACATTCGTCCCCTTTGAAAAGTGAGAAGCAATTAACACTAATAAAAGCCCACCGTGGTTTAATAGCGAAATTAAACAATCAGTCAATAAGAGAATATTGTTTTACAGGTTAAGGAAAGAACAAAAGCACGCCTGAGAACATTAGACTTTATAATGATGCCAGGCGACGAGTAAAAAGACTAGTAGGTCAGGCAAAGCGTAGATATGAAGAAAATATTGCAGCCAACTGTAAAAATAACGAAATCTTTCTTCAGTTATAAACAACAGAAAGGCGATCAAAAGTGGTATTGGACCTTTAACAAACAGCGACAGTGCACTAGTGGCTGACAGCTAGCCAACACATTGCAAACTCTTAAACAATTACTTTTTCCTCGGTGTTTAATATCAACAGTCTTCCTCTCGCTACCAACAACACCAGTACTATTGTAAATCTCGATATGCATTGCCTAATTTTGAAATAACAACCGATGAAGTCCTTAAAGCTCTCCATTCACTTAAAACAAATAAAAGTCCTGGACCCGACAAAGTATATCCTATACTGCTTAAAGGAAAAAAGAGCGAAATACTCTCCACCCTCACTACCGTATTCAATATGTCCTTGCGACAAGGCATCGTCCCTTCGGATTGGAAAAAGGCTAACGTGACACCGATTTTTAAGAAAGGAGACAAAAAAATACCAGGTAACTACACACCCATTAGTCTAACTTCAATTGTTGGTAAGCTACTCGAGAGCATAATTAAGACAAAATTAGAGTTACCTCGAAAGCCACTCATTAATTGGGGATTCACAACATGGCTTCCGTAACTAAAGATCCTGCCTGTCAAACCTACTGACCTTTTATAACGATCTCTTCTCAATTTATGACGTAACCAAATCAGTGGACGTAGTCTATCTTGATTTCCAGAAAGCGTTTGATAAAGCCCCACCTCATAAATTACTTTATAAATTAAATCAAATAGGCATTGACGGTCAAGTAAACCAATGGATCGCGATTGGTTGAGCAACAGACAACAAAGAGTAGTGATTGACGTATTTAACTCAGAGTGGGCGCCGGTCACTAGTGGCGTCCCTCAGGGCTCGGTTCTTGGCCCAGTGCTCTTCATAATTTACATCAACGACGTGGATGTTGGACTCAATAATCGCATTAGTAAATTTGCAGACGACACAAAGATTGGTAACTCGGTTCTCACTGACGAAGACAGGCAAAGCCTCCAAGAGGATTTGCACAAAATTTCAGCTTGGTCGGATAAATGGGAGATGCCCTTTAACGTAGACAAGTGCCAGGTCCTTCAAGTTGGAACAAAAAATAAGAAGTTCGATTACGAAATACGTGGCGTTAAACTCACAAGTGTTCAATGCGTTAAGGATCTGGGGATTAAAATCGCATCAAACCTCAAATTATCACATCAATGCATCGATGCAGCAAATAAAGCGAACAGAATGTTGGGCTTCATTAAAAGAAACTTTTTATTCAAAAATAAAGATGTACATTTCACTCTGCAATAGTTTAGTCAGACCCCACTTGGAATATGCGGTACAGTTTGGTCTCCCACTGCATGCAAGGACATACTAAACTAGAAGGTGTTCAGCGTCGAGCAACAACAAAATGATCCTTCCTTTGCGCAACAAATCCTACGAAGAAAGGCTTTCCACCTTAACGTGTTCTCTTGAGAAACGTCGCCTCCGAGGAAAACTGATCGAATGTTTTGGAATACTTTATTTGGTTTCACGAATGTAGACAGATCAAAATTTGTTTATGATCGATGACACTTTGCGAACGAGGAACAATGGCACAAAACTCAAATGTAGAACCAAGTGAAATTCAGACCACCAAATTTTTCTTCACCAACGTTGTAGTGTGAGAATGGAATAAGCCCCACCATCAGTGGGTCCAGTGTAACACGATTGACTCTTTAAAACAAGCTCGACCGCCACTTCCTTGAACTTAATATTAACTAGAGTAGAAAAGCAACGTTTGGAGTCATCTGATTGATGTAAAATCTAGGTTTAGGACCCAGGCCACCTAGTCTGGACCATGGGGTCTGTGGTCTGATTTTTCTATGTAAATCTATGTAAATCTCTCTCTCTCTCTCTCTCCCAGTGCAGGTCATCCCGCCACCACCACCTAACCATCCATCTCTCTCTCTCTCCAGTTCAGTCACCACCACACCCTTGCCCCACCACCTTCTGCCCTTCTGCATTGAAGTTCCTTCAACATGTCCAATCTCATACATTCGGACACCTGAGGGAGGCGGCGTTCAAGCGCCCAGCTGCCCTTAATGGGCCACACAGAGTGAGCACCTTATTGCTGCAAATCGGGAGGCACCACAGGTGGCGGGTTGGCGAGTTAGTGGGGAGGAGAAAGGCTGTGGTGTCATTGTGGTGAGTGGGAGGAAGGAGGAGGAGAATGAGATTATGGGGAAGAGATGGTGTGTGAGGTAAGATGAGTGGGGAAGGAGGAGGAGACTGGAGTTAGTGTGGGTGTCAAGTGGGAAAGGAAGGAGTAGTTAAGGAAAGCAGGAGGAGGTAGATCAGGAATAACAGGCTTTAAAATGTCACAACAGGAAGAGAAGGAAAAATATAATGAGTTACATTCACAAGAGGAAAGAGAGGGAGGAGGAGGGAGTGGAAGAAAGCAGAGTGGAAAGAGGAGGAGAAGTGGGCTAACACTGAGATAAAAAACAACAAAAGTAATATGAATGAAGCCTTCTTAGCAGAGAATGGAGGAGGAGGAGGAGGAGGAGGAGAGGAGAAACAGCAAACAGAAAGACAACAAAAATAAGTAGTAACAAACCTTTGAGGTGGGGAGGAAGAGGAGGACAAGG
>NC_066515.1:1992978-2080478 GCF_024679095.1 Eriocheir sinensis
TCCATCCATCCATCCATCCATCCATCCATCCATCCATCCATCCACATCCACATCCATATCCATCCATCCATCCATCCATCCATCCATCCATCCATCCATCTATCCATCCATCCATCCATTCATCTATATATATATATATATATATATATATATATATATATATATATATATATATATATATATATATATATATATAATGTATATATATATATATATATATATATATATATATATATATATATATATATATATATATATATATATATATATATATATATATATATATATATATATATATATATATATATATATATATATATATGTATATATATATATATATATATATATATATATATATATATATATATATATATATATATATATATATATCGAAACAGGAACGAAGTTATGCCCATATAAAGAATACATGTGTGTGTGTGTGTGTGTGTTTAATGTGCAGTCGCCTATGATGAGGCCGAGAAGCTCCTCAAACGAAGGTTTGCTCATACGGAAGAAATTAAAAAAAAAAAGTTCTTGTCGGCACGTAAATCAGTGTAAAGTGTATGATGCAAAGGACAAAGGAAATGCAAGGACATACATTCTTCTCCTTTCAGGGCGTATTTTCTTTTTCTTGGCCAGCAAAGCAAAGAGAGGAAGTTCCTCGTTTACGCCGTTCCTGCGACTGACATCATTGGAGGGACGTTCAGGAGTCGATGGTGGCTTGCAGTCACCTTGCCCTACCATACTGTGTCACCAGTGACGGCCACCGGTGGCCTCGTGTGAAAGAGGCCTAAGAGGAGGGAAAAGAGGAAGAGATTAAGAGACTGAAAGTTGAGAAGTGGAGAGAGAGAGAGAGAGAGAGAGAGAGAGAGAGAGAGAGAGAGAGAGAGAGAGAGAGAGAGAGAGAGAGAGAGAGAGAGAGAGAGAGAGAGAGAACTGAGAAAGAGATTGAGAGAGAGAATTGAGAAAGAGGAAGAAAGAGACAGAGAAGATGATGGGTAAGAAGAAGAAAAGGAAGAAGAGATTGGGAGATTCTCAGAGTAATCACCACCACACCCTCCATCATCACCACTATCACCACAACCACCACCTCCATCACCATCGCCAGCACCACCCAACGTTGCCAGGCGCCAGCTTATCGATCGTAGCATATATTGTATTTTTCCGGTTTTCAACACAACTTTTTTTTGTGCCGCCTATGGCGTCGGTATGCCCCAGCCCGTTAGTGGAGCAATTTAATTTTATTTATAGTGGCTGCCGTGCTGTATGACTCTTGCCCCTTGCCACTAAAAACATGGATACTTGACGATAATAACATTTAACTTCAACTTTAGATCGTTACTGGTGCTTGTACGACAGTTTTTGGGCCTGGAAAGTGTACATAATGCGATGTTGAGTACGAGAACCTGGCACGCTGCCGCCACCACCACCCCGACCCTCGCTTGCTCAATAAGCCAGCCCAGATGAAATATGCAAACTAAATTATATATAAAGGTCCTAAAAAAGACTTGTATCCATAACTACGCTCAAAACAATGGAGGTTTGGAAGGAGAAGAGGTCTGTCTGTCTGTCTGTACTTTGTCGTTTTAAACTGCTCAGTAGCCTTTCTAAAGCATCCTCCCCTGCCATAATCTTCCCTGCCATCTCCCACTCGATTATTACTACTATTATTCTACGTAATCGTATCATCATCACTATTATGGTTAACTCTCCCCTTCATCTTTACTGCCAACTCATCTCATTATTACTATCCTGCGTTGTCTTGTCATCATCATCATCACTGTTAACTGTCCCCTTCATCTTCACTGCCAACTCATCTCATTATTACTATCCTGCGTTGTCTTGTCATCATCATTATCACTTTTAACTGTCCCCTTCATCTTCACTGCCAACTCATCTCATTATTACTATCCTGCGTTGTCTTGTCATCATCATCATCACTGTTAACTGTCCCCTTCATCTTTACTGCCAACTCATCTCATTATTACTATCCTGCGTTGTCTTGTCATCATCATTATCACTGTTAACTCTCCCCTTCATCTTTACTGCCAACTCATCTCATTATTACTATCCTGCGTTGTCTTGTCATCATCATCATCACTGTTAATTCTCCCCTTCATCTTCACTGCCAACTCATCTCATTATTACTATCCTGCGTTGTCTTGTCATCATCATTATCACTGTTAACTCTCCCCTTCTCCCTTACTCACACTCCCCACTCTTCTTGTTATTATCATTCTGTGTCGTATTGTTATCACCATGAACTCTCCCCTTCCTTACTCACTGCCCCCAACCCCCCACAAGTGTGATGATTTAAAACAATGCTGCACCTCGTCGTTTTTCTTTGTGTAGTAAAACAAATTTGCTCATCATTATAATTAGTGAAGTAGATAGCCCCCCATCCAGAGCACTAAGTTTTGAGTTTTGTCTTTCCATTCCTACGCTTTTTGTGTATTTTCCTTCTTTCGTTTTTTTTATTTTTATTAATTAGTTCAGATCGTACTTTTAAGTTAATTGTGCCTGAAAAATCCTCTGCTCATAAAAAGGCAGATCATGTCATAAAATACTTTCATAAGGTAAAATTTCAATGTTACCTGATCATTATTAAATGTTTCAAGAATTTCAGAATGTTTCTTCTTATTATTCAACGTTGTCTTATCATTATCATTATTAACTCTTCCCTCCCTTCCTTACTCACGCTGTTTACTATTATTACACACACGCTTATTATTATCATTATTATTATTCTACATTGTCTTATCCTTATTATTGTCAACTCCCTCTTCCTTACACTCGCCAACCAGCTCAGGCGACAGATAAACAAAAGGATAATGACTCCTGCGTCTCGAGTCATCCAGTATCCAAGGGTTGTCGTTTTCACGACAAAGGGTTGAAGTCCTGGCACTTACTCGAGTCATAAAAGAAGGAAGTTCGTGAAGTTGCTCGATACTCACACGCAAAACATGCACTTCCGGATCAACGCATCTATTAGGGTTTATTAAATATTCAGCACACGGTCACACACATGCTACGAAACGCACACAAAATAATTACTTCGTTCTACTGACGCAGCGAATCTTTTCCGGGATGAGTAAACTAGGAAATATATATATATATATATATATATATATATATATATATATATATATATATATATATATATATATATATATATATATATATATATATATATATATATATATATATATATATATATATATATATATATATATATATATATATATATATATATATATATATATATATATATATATATATATATATATATATATATATATATATATATATATATATATATATATATATATATATATATATATATATATATATATATATATATATATATATATATATATATATATATATATATATATATATATATATATATATATATATATATATATATATATATATGTTTTGCGTATTATTAAGCAGAACTGAGCCGTGTATGTCAGCGAGACCACATTAATTAATTCTTCACCTTTGTTATTCACATTAATTTTTCACATTTTTCACATGCGAGAGAGAGAGAGAGAGAGAGAGAGAGAGAGAGAGAGAGAGAGAGAGAGAGAGAGAGAGAGAGAGAGAGAGAGAGAGAGAGAGAGAGAGAGAGAGAGAGAGAGAGAGAGAGAGAGAGAGAAAATTGGACCGCCTACAAAAAACACCAAAAGACATTTGCCAAACACATAAAAGTAGCGGAACGCAAACACATAGCAACTTCCGTCGCAGACAACGTAAGAAATAACAAAAGAAACTTTTTTTAAATTCTTTAAGACGCGCAAACATGACACTAACACGATTACATCACGTAAAGGCAACACTAACACATTAGTAACCAGCCCACAACACAAAGCACAAATACTCAACACACACTTTCAATCGGTATTCACACTATCATCCACCTCATTACCCTCTGACTGGCTTTTGGCAAATATTAATCCTTTATTCAAGACAGGTGACAGGACTGACCCAGCTAATTATCGCCCCATCTCACTAACATCGATTCCATGTTAAATTTTCGAACACATAATACACAAACACATAATGAATCACCTTGACGCAAACAATATCCTTACTGACTTACAACACGGCTTTCGACCTAAACGCTTATGTGAATCGCAACTCATTACTACATATCACGACATTACGAGGCTACTTGACCGACGTGATTTTAAACAAGTTGACACTATTGTTTTAGATTTTGCCAAAGCCTTCGTCCCGCACAAAAGACTGACATTAAAAGTGAAATACTACGGTATTTCATGACCTATTCTTCACTGGATCACTGCATTTCTTACTAACAGGGCTCAACGTGTTCTTCTTGACGGATCCTCATCTGACACTGTCCCTGTTTCTTCAGGTGTCCCACAAGGCACCGTTCTAGGCCCCCTTTTTTTCCTTCTGTACATTAACGATCTTCCACTGTCAACGCCTAACTCTTCCACTAGACTATTTGCCGATGATAGTTTACTGTTTAGAGCAGTAAAGACTTCTGACGACTGCAGACTACTACAAAACGACTTGGACGCCCTTGAGCGGTGGGAGCGCACCTGGCAGATGCACTTCCGACCAGACAAATGCAAACTATTAAGATTCACTAGAGCGCACAACCCCATCCATCACACTTACACTCTCTATAATTCAGATTTAATTAGTTCACACACACAAATACCTTGGTATCCATCTCTCAACTAACTTGAAATTCAACACCCACATAGACCATATGTGGATCCTTACACACACACACACACACACACACACACACACACACACACAGAAACATTGATAGGCTAGAACAAATCAACACCAAGGCGGCTGGGTTCATTACAAACAATTACATTCGAACGCCTGGTATGACAACACGCCTGGTATCACAACACGGATCAAACAACAGATAAACATGGACCCTCTTCACATACGCAGACAAGCACACAGACTTACACTTATGTACAAGATCACAAACGCTCACATTGACATTGACCCACAAACATACCTACACAACGCAAACAGTCAACGTACTCGTAACACACACATCCATAAATACCAAACATATCATACTAACACTGACGCATACAAGCACTCACACTTTCCACGCACCATACGTGACTGGAACAGCCTCCCTCATCAGATTTTAGACTGCGATACAATAGACTCATTCAGAAAACGAATACACAATCACTTGTCACCACAACACACCAACACTAACAATTACACTTGATTCACTTCCCTCCCCTGCACACCCGGCTCCCCCGTCCCCCCAACAGCCAACAACTATGCGTGTTATGCACCTGTACGGGTGCCCTGCGCATCATGTATCCAGAGAGAGAGAGAGAGAGAGAGAGAGAGAGAGAGAGAGATAGGAAGCTTGAAGGAAAAAGAAGAAAAAAGGGAAAGTGGAGAGAGAGAGAGAGAGAGAGAGAGAGAGAGAGAGAGAGAGAGAGAGAGAGAGAGAGAGAGAGAGAGAGAGCTAGAGAGAGAGAGAGAGAGAGAGAGAGAGAGAGAGAGAGAGAGAGAGAGAGAGAGATTTACATAGAAAATCAGACCACACAGACCCCATGGTCCAGACTAGGTAGTCTGCATAGCTGGGCGTTATCGCGATAAGTTATCGCGATACTTTATCGCTGATAACAAAATCGGGTTATCGGCCATCCGCTACTTTTTTAAATATATATCGGTATCTTCGTTACTTTTGTAACCAAACTAGCGATAATCGCTACTTTTTTCCGCCTCTCAGAAAAAAAACGTTGTCTCCTTCCCACTGCGCATGCGTGGCCCGGGCGCCCGGTGATGTATGAAAAATCTTCGGTGAAGAGATTTCATAGTTAGATCATCAACATTAAAACACTAGGTTATTTTTTTATGTTACTCAAAAATCAATATATCAGAGAGAAGAATCATTTAACTTTGCCCCCAAAATTATTATTCACTGTCTCAAATTTGATATTCCATATTCGTTTGTGAGCATGCCATGGTATTGAAGGCACCCGGTGTTGTGTTATTTGGTGTCCCAAAGAAAGTTGGCACTTTTATTTTTAAACATTGTCTCTCGTGAACTGCATGTTCAGACCAGAAAGCGTAGACCTGTACAGTCTCACAAAGCTTTTGAACACATTAAGAGTTGCTGGAAGGCTGAAACATACATACAGTACCACCATCCTCGCTGTTTCTAGAGCGACACTCTGTACATTTAAATACAACTCGTACAGAGTGTCGTTCTAGAAACAGCGAGGATGGTGGTAGTGGTACTGTATGTCTAATTCAGCCTTCCAGCAAATCTTAATTACGGTTAAAAAGCTTTGTGAGATTGTACAGGTCTACGCTTGCTGGTCTGAGCATGCGCAGTTCACGAGAGACCAGTGTTTGTAAACAAAAGCGCCAGCTTTTGACGGTGGGAACGCCAAATAACACAACACCGGTTCTGGCGTTTCTGGTATTACCGTCCATATGTACGTGTCAATGTGTGGTTTTCAGGTTTTGTAAGTTTTCTAAAATACAGATAATGAAAATTTGAATTCATCTTTGTTTTTAATTTGAAATATCAATATAGTATCGTTTTCGTCTATCGGACTTATCGCTAGTTAGTATCGGAATTGTGGATTTATATCGGGTACCGGTTATCGGTTATCGCCTATATTTGTTTCTCCAGTTAACGAATATCGGTTATCACCGATAAGGTTTTCCATTATCAGTTATCGGTTATCGGGAATAAGGTTTTCTGTTATCGTGCCCAGCTATGGTGGTCTGTCCTTAAACCTAAGTGATTTTACATTAATCAGAAGGCTCCAAAACGTTGCATTTCTACTCTAGTTGATATTAAGTTGAAGGAAGTGACGGTCGAGCTTTTTTTTGAAGGAGTCAATCGTGTTACACTGGACCACTGAAGGTGGGAGCTTATTCCATTCTCGCACTACAACGTTGGTGAAGAAAAATTTGGTGCAGTCTGAGTTTACTTGTCTACATCTGAGTTTTACGCCATTGTTCCTCGTGCGCAAAGTGTCATCGATCATAAACAATGTTGCTCTGTCTACATTCGTGAAACCATTAAGTATTTTAAAACATTCGATCAGTTTTCCTCGGAGGCGACGTTTCTCAAGAGAGAACATGTTAAGGGTGGAAAGCCTTTCTTCGTAGGATTTGTTGCGCAAGGAAGGGATCATTTTCGTTGCTCGACGCTGAACACCTTCTAATTTAGCAATGTCCTTTGCATGGTGGGGAGACCAAAACTGTACCGCATATTCCAAGTGGGGTCTGACTAAACTATTGTAGAGCGGAAGTATTACATCTTTATTCTTGAATACAAAGTTTCTTTTAATGAAGCCCAACATTCTGTTCGCTTTATTTGCTGCAACGATGCATTGCTGTGAGAATTTGAGATTTGACGCGATTTTGACCCCCAAGTCCTTGACGCAATGAACGCTTTTGAGTTTAACGACGCGCATTTCGTAATCGAACTTCTTATTCCTCGTTCCAACTTGAAGGACCTGGCACTTGTCTACGTTAGAGAGAGAGAGAGAGAGAGAGAGAGAGAGAGAGAGAGAGAGAGAGAGAGAGAGAGAGAGAGAGAGAGAGAGAGAGAGAGAGAGAGAGAGAGAGAGAGAGATTTACATAGAAAATCAGACCACACAGACCCCATGGTCCAGACTAGGTGGTCTGTTCTTAAACCTAAGTGATTCTACATTTATCAGATGGCTCCAAAACTTTGCAATTCAACTCTAGTTAATATTAAGTTGAAGGAAGTGTCGGTCGAGCTTGTTTTTAAAGGAGTCAATCGTGTTACACTGGACCACTAAAGCTGGGAGCTTATCCCATTCTCGTACTACAACGTTGGTGAAGAAATTTTTTTTGCAGTCTGAATATTCTTGCCTATATTTAAGTTTTGTTTCATTATTCTTCGTTCGCAAAGTGTCATCTATCATAAACAATTTTGACTTCTCCAGATTCGTGAATCCATTAAGTATATAATAGAACATTCGATCAGTTCTCTTCGGAGGCGACGTTTCTCAAAAGGGAACAGGTTAAGGGTGGAAAGCCTCACTTCGCAGGGTTTATTGCGCAAGGAAGGGATCATTTTTGTTGCCCGACATAACGTTGAACACCTTCTACATAATTTAGCAATGTCCTTTGCATGGTGGGGAGACCAAAACTATACCGCATATTCCAAGTGGGGTCTGACTAAACTATTGTAGAGCGGAAGTATTACTTCTTTATTTTTTAATAAAAAGTTTCTTTTAATGAAGTCCAACATTATATTCGCTTTATTTGCTGCATCGATGCATTGCTGTGAGAATTTGAGGTTTGACGCGACTTTGACCCCCAGGTCCTTGACGCATTGAACGCTTTTGAGTTTGACGCCGCGCATTTAGTAATAGAACTTCTTATTTCTTGTTCCAACTTGAAGGACTTGGCACTTGTCTACATTAAAGGGCATCTCCCATCTATCCAACCAAGCTGAAATTTGATGCAAATCCTTTTAGAGGCTTTGTCTGTCTTCGTCAGTGAGAACCGAGTTACCAATCGTTGTGTCGTCTGCAAATTAACTAATGAGATTATTGATTCCAATATCCACATCGTTGATGTAAATAATGAAGGGCACTGGGCCAAGAACCGAGATCTGAGGGACGCCACTAGTAACAGGCGCCGACTCTGAGTGAAATCCGTCAATCACGTTGCTCAACCAATTTTAGCGATCCATTGGTGTACGTGACCGTCAATACCTAGTTGCTTTAATTCATAAAGGTATTTATGATATGGAACTTTATCAAACGCTTTCTGGAAATCAAGATAGACTACGTCCAGTGATTTGGTTACGTCATAAACTGAGAAGAGGTCGTTATAAAAGGTCAATAGGTTTGATAGCCAGGATCTTTTGTTACGGAAGCCATGTTGTGAATCCCCAATTAATGAGTGGCTTTCGAGGCAACTCACAATTTTGTCTCTAATTATGCTCTCAAGTAGCTTACCTACAATTGAACTGAAGTTAAACTAATGGGCCTGTAATTACCTAGTATTTTTTTGTTTGCTTTCTTAAAAATCGGTGTCATGTTACCCTTTTTCGCAAAGACATATTGAAAACGATTGTGAGGGAGGAGAGTATTTCGCTCTTTGTTTCTTTAATCACTATAGGATATACTTTGTCAAGTCCGGGACTTTTTATTTATTTTAAGGGATTGGAGAGCTTTTAGGACTTCATCGGTAGTTCTTACAAAGTTAGGCAATGCATGCTCGAGATTTTCGATAGTACTGTTGTCGTCGGTGGTGCTGGTGGTAGTGGTGGGAGGACTGTTAGTATTAAACACCGAGGAAAAGTAATTGTTTAGTAAGCTCGCAACGTGTTGGCTGTCAGTCACTAGTTCGTCTCTGTTAAGGGTCCAGTTCCACTTCTGATCGCCTTCCTATTGTTAATATAAATAAAGAAGCATTTCGGATTATTTTTACAGTTGACTGCAATGTTTTCTTTATATCTACGCTTTGCCTGACATACTAATAGTTTTACTAGTTGCCTGGCTTCGTGATAAAGTATAATGTTTTCGGGCGTGCATTGCTCTTTCTTTAACCTGTAAGACAATTTTCTCTCCTTGACCGAATGTTTAATTTCGCTATTAAACCAAGGTGGACTTTTTATTAGTGTTACTTCGCTTCTCACACATAGGGACGAATGTGTTCTGCTGAGTAAATGATTATTAAAGTTTAGCCAGGCGTTGTATGTCTGTTAGTTCAGGTCAGATTTCTACGAAGTTAGCTCTTTTGAAATTGGGCACCTTTACTTTATTTTCAGTCACCGATGTTTGAGCTCTAATGTCGACGCGCATCCGAGGTGTTGTCCTACCTTGACATTACTGACTAGGTTATCTTGGGTCGCTAAAACAAGGTCGAGTATGTTATTTTGTCGAGTTGGTTCAGTAACCATTTGGCTTAGGTAATTTTCTTCTAAAAATTCTATCATTCTATGTGACTCGCCTTCTGTACCTGACAGTGTCGGTCAGTCGATATGGGGGAAGTTAAAGTCTTCTAATATCAGTGAGACTTATTAAGTGACTGCCATAAAACGCTGTACATTTCAACATCATCTTCGAGTGATTGCCACGTCGGTGACAGATATATTTAGATTGATTTTTGCAATGTTTACTCGCAAGCACACATGTTAAACGTTACTGTCTCTTGGTGTTCTGTCAGAGAGTTGCAAATAGCTTTTGACGTAAAGGGCGACGCCACCACCTCTGCGGTTAACATGATCTTTGTTGAAGAGTCTGTAGCCATCTATGTTTTATTATGATTAAATCAGTATATGTGGTGTCGATAAATGTTTCAGTTATAGCAATTATGTCAACATTTTCTGTTGAAACAAGACATCTCAATTCATCAAACTTGTTTCTTTGGCTACGCGCATTGAAACTTTGGAGTTTTATGTTATATTAATGTTTAGTAATAGAGGTGGTGTTACTTGCTGGTTCACGGTTTCGCGTTTGTTGTGATGCATGGCGTATATTTACACGGGCGGGGTGGAGGAACGCGGCCAAGAGCAGTTTTTTTGTTCTGGTGTCATGTACTGCGTCGTTAAGGTGCCTTCCGAATCTGGCTGCCCCGATGGGGGACAGTTGTATTCCGTCCCTATGGAAGAGCTCACTCTGGCCGTAGAAATTGTCCCAGGCGTTAAATAACTCGACTTCTGTGGTAGAATTCCTGAAATCATAATGTTAGGGGATTTAGACTTGTACTACTGGATACGTCTACGGTACTTGTCCAGCAGCTCCTCAGACTGGGTCGTGGTGACGTCGTTCGTACCTGTGTGAAGAACAAAAAGAAAGTTATTAGAAGCCTCAGCGGAGACCTCGTCCAGGGTAGCTATGATAACGTCAACTCCAGCTCCAGGATGACAATAGTTACGCCTACGACGGGGGACTCTTCCACAGAATTCAACCACCTGATGGCGAATCATAGTCACCGACCAAGAAAGTGCTCTGTTCCTCGTCCTCCTCTTCATGTATAGCAAATCTGTAGAAGCAATGAGTAGGGTAAATGGCCCTGGGGGAGGGTCTGGCTCCTCCTTTCACGGGAGTAAAGCCTGCAGTGTCCGGTGAAGCTCTTCCATTCCCCTGTGGCGAGACATCTTCGGTTAATGGCGGGGCTTGGAGAGCAGGCGCGGCGGGTAATGGGGCGTCAGTGCCATGGGAGCAGGTGCGACGATGTTGGCCTGGATGAATTCGTGCTCAGTTTCGACAGTGCGTGTTAATTCGGTGATCTCCTGACCAGCTGTCAAGCCTCTCATCTTGTTCAAGGAGTCTGATTTGAAAGTGATTTCCATCTGCTGTCTTATCAAGCAAATCTTGCAGACGGACGAGCGTCCTGTGAAGAAATGGCAAGAAAAATTGCCAGTGCATGATAAAAATTTCTTTAGCGCCATCTGGGTAAGCAGAAGAGAGCAAGTGAGAGGTTAGTTTTTAACGTCGGGTTAAGCAATGGGGTCGCGCACGCGATAAAGTGAGAGAGAGAGAGAGAGAGAGAGAGAGAGAGAGAGAGAGAGAGAGAGAGAGAGAGAGAGAGAGAGAGAGAGAGAGAGAGAGAGAGAGAGAGAGAGAGAGAGAGAGAGAGAGAGAGAGAGGCAGGTAAGGGGGTAATTATGAGATTAAGTAGGTCTTTGGGAAAGAGTCAGGTCAGGGCGCTCTCCACACCTGTGAGGGAGTGGGTGTGTTGCCCCCTAGAATTTGGAAATATCTAACAAATAGGACAGAAAGAGTGTAACACTGATGTTTTGTTGGTCTTAGGCACAGGCTGTACAAAGGCATACTTCCAGCAGGAAGGGAAGGTAGATGTTGATAGGCAGAGACGAAAGAGTTTGACCAGGCAGGGTGTCATCACGGAAGCACAGTTTTTAAGGACAATAGGAGGCACTCCATCAGGTCCATAAACCTTCTGAGAGTTCAAGCCAGAGAGGGCATAGAAGACATCATTCTTAAGAGTCTTAATAACAGGCATGAAAGAGTCAGAGGGGGGATGAGTAAGAGGAATATGCCCAGAATCGTCCAGGGTGGAGTTCTTACAGAAACTTTGAGCGAAGAGTTCAGTCTTAGAGATAGATGAGACGGCAGTACTCCTGTCAGGGTTAAGGAGACGAGGGAAAGAGGAAGAAGTGAAATTGGTGGAGATATTTTTGGCTAGGTGCCAGAAGTCACGGGAAGAATTAGAAGAAGCAAGGTGTTGACATTTTCTATTGATGAAAGAGGTTTTGGTAAGTCGGAGAATAGATTTGACACGATTCCGGGCAGAAATGTAAAGTTCATGGTTAGAAGGAGTGCGAAGGCTTTGGAACCTTCTGTGAGCTGCCTCTCTATCTTTAATAGCGCGAGAACAAGCATGATTAAACCAAGGCTTTTTAGCATGAGGATGAGAAAAAAAACGTGGAATGTATGTCTCCATTCCAGAGACAGTTACCTCTTTGATGCGCTGGGCACACACAGAGGGGTCTCTCTCCTGGAAGCAGTAATCATTCCACGAGAAATCGGAAAAGTACATCCTCAGGTCGTCCCACCGAGCTGAGGCAAAATGCCAAAAGCATCACCTCTTCGGTGGGTCCAGAGGATGAACAGGAGCGATAGGACAGGATACAGAAATAAGGTTGTGATCGGAGGCGCCCATCGGAGAGAACAGTTTGACAGAGTAAGCAAAAGGATTAGAGGTAAGGAAGAGGTCTAGAATGTTGGCCCTGTCTCCAAGACGGTTGGGAATACGAGTAGGGTGCTGAACCAACTGATTTAGATCGTTGAGGAGAGCAAAGTTGTAGGCTTGTTCACCAGGCTGGTCAGTGAAAGAGGATGAAAGCCAAAGCTGGTGGTGAACATTGAAATCTCACAAGATGGAGATTTCAGCGAAGGGCGAGTGAGTCAAGATGTGCTCCACTTTAGAGTTCAAATACTCAAATAATTTTACATAGTTAGTAGAGTTAGGTGAGAGATAAACAGCACAGATGTATCTAGTAATAGAATAACAATAAAGTCTTAGCCAGATGGTGGAAAATTCAGAATAGTCAAGGTCGTGGGCACGAGAGCAAGTGATGTCGTTGCGCACGTAGGCGCAACATCCAGCTTTGGATTGAAATTTAGGATAGAGATAGTAGGAGGGAACAGAGTAGAGATTGCTGTCAGTAGCCTCAGAAACCTGTGTTTCGGTGAGGAAGAGAAGGTGAGGTTTAGAGGAGAGATGATGTTCCACAGAATGGAAATTAGAACTAAGACCGCGAATGTTGCAGAAATTGATAAGGAGGAGGTTCGAGGAGTTATCAGGACCCCTCTGAATTCGGAAGCCAGAAGGGGAGTCCTCCCTGGGGGAATTTATGGTCCCCCTTCCCCCAGGCGGGGACTCCGAGGCAGTGTTATTGTGCGCCATTTTGAATTTTGATTTTTGGGAAAAGGTGTGTATGTTGTGTGAATGTAGTGTGGTGTAGAAAGAGAGAGGATCTGTCTTTAGAGAGCATGCTGAACTACTCTCTGGTGTTGATGAGACAAAAGGGAAACGGTTAATGAGGTCATGGGAAGGGTCTTTGAAGGGCTTCAGCACCCTCCTCACTTCCCATATATCCTCAGCGGGAGTAGTTCACGCCCGTTCAGTAGGTGTCTACCTACCTACTCCTCCTATCACCACACTTAAAGGCACTGGTCATCTCTTGCATCAGTCTCTCGATACGCGTTGTTATCCAGGGCGCATCAGCTGGTTCGATTTGCACCGTTTTCTGTGGAAAGGAGCGAGGGTATGCTTCCATTATTGTGTCTTGAGACATCTTCCACTTTTCTTCCACATCCACAGTCTCGGTCACCTCAGTCCACAGGTGGTGTGTAATCCACTGGCCAAAGTCACGGATGCCTGAGTCAGTGAGGGGACGATAAGTCTTAGGGGAGGCGGTGGCTGAATGGATAGCATAACGGCGCCGCGTTCAAGACGACGCGAGTTCAATCCCCACCCGGTGCCACCAAGCTGGAATTTTTCAGCCGCCGCCGAGTGGCTTAAAACTACCCACATGCTGTCCAGAAGACCACCTATCAACCCGGACTCTAGATTCTAGGATTAAAGATGAGCTCCGGGAGGGCAGCATGAGCCAATACAAGATGGCGCCACTATAAACACTCGCCTGCGCCAGAACGGGCTAGGCCGACCATCAGGCCCCACCGGGAAGAAGCCTTGGGCCGACCATCAAGATCCACCGGGAAGAAGCCTATCGG
This sequence comes from Eriocheir sinensis, assembly GCF_024679095.1. Lineage (NCBI taxonomy): Eukaryota > Metazoa > Arthropoda > Malacostraca > Decapoda > Varunidae > Eriocheir > Eriocheir sinensis. The sequence continues at coordinate 2,007,210 of NC_066515.1, forward strand.
CGCAATAGGCCACGACGTAAAAAAAAAAGGTCTTCTGAAAGGGGGGCGTGGTGGGGGAGGGCTCCCACAACACAGAGATGGGGGTTTCGGCCGAAGGCAGGCATGGGCACAGTGGGAGAGTAATGGTCCGTAAGATTAGTCAGGATAAGGTCGAGAGTCTTGCGTTGGAAAATCGACCAGTTGGGCTAAGTTCGTGTGGTCTTGGAAGTCGGTGGTGTCACGGTCGTCCGTCCCCACATATGACGAGGCGGGAACTTGGGTTCTTTGCTCTGAGTTCATCGGCAGTGTAGATGAGGTGTTGAAGAAGTGCCTCCCTGGCAGCATTACGGGGAGGTGAGCAAAGCACGCACTAGATGATGGAAGCCGCTCCCCGGGGGGCCGTGGATGATGTGACCCTGACCCCAAACCGCCTTCACCCCCTGAGGGATGTCAGCGGGAATTCGTGTGGGGTGTGGTGTATTGTGGCAGAACACCGCGACCCCATTTCCACGACTGTCGCTGCGGAGATGATGGAATTGCGAGAAACCAGGAATGTTAGCCACCTCAGGATTCAGCTGCCAGGCCTCGGTGATAGAGATGACGCTACTGTTGACTGACCTTGACGTAATGGTGACTTCTTCCAGCTTGTTGGGTAGGGAGGTGACATTTGATAGCAGCAGGGTGTGTGTGTGTGTGTGCGTGTGTGTGTGTGTGTGTGTGTGTGTGTGTGTGTGTTTGTGTGTGTGTGTGTGTGTGCTGCCTGTAGCGCTGGTAGACTTTCTGGAATGGCCTCTTGGACGGCCCCAGCCCGTAAGCGGCGCAGGCTAATCTTATTGATAGTGTCTGCCGCGATGGATGACTCTTGCCTGGCCCATCCTGCCACCTGGTGCTCTTCTTGACCGAAGTTGCTGAAGTTAAGGTTGACTGAAGATCCATCATAGCCTTTCAACTTGCTGTTGTATTGTTTGATAACTTTTGTCATATATTTCAAGAAATAACATAACTATGTGAGAAGATAAATTTGTGTTATTTGCTAATATAGTGCATCAACAGGCACCCCACGCCCAGACCTGCATTTCCAAAGGCTCCAATTTCCGACACCGATGTACAAACAACGCCACGAAAGGCGCCTGTTAAATCGGATTTGCTAATAATGGAGGAGATCCCCGCCCATTGGCAATACTCACAACAACATGAAGTGGTTGAGAAATCGGCCTGTGAAATCAAGGTAGGCTCCCCCCTGCCCATATACACCTCAGTCGAAGTAAGGGGCAAATGGACAATGTCGACGGGTCGGTAAAAACACCAACTTAACCTTCCTAGTTTTGTCCTGTAGGTGTTGCCTTCATCCCGGCATTGGGGGGTATAAGGTGTAAGGATACTAATCAGACCGCAGGTATAGGCGTATCCTCACTTAATATCCAGGTGATACAGCCCGATTTTAAGTGACTCCCTTCTCTCTCTCTCTCTCTCTCTCTCTCTCTCTCTCTCTCTCTCTCAGAGGTGGTGGTGTCGCCTTTTTTGTCAAAAGCTATTTACAACCCACTGACAGAACACCAGGAGACAGTATCGTTGAACATTTGTGCGTGCGAGTAAACATTGCCAAGGTCAATTTAAATATATGTCACCTACAGGCCTCTGGGGCAATCGCTCGATGCCGACTTTGAAATGTACAGCGTTTTAAGGCAGTCACTTCATAACAGCGACTCACTTATATCAGGAGACTTTAACCTCCCCCATATCGACTGGGCGACACTGTCAGGTACAGAAGGCGAGTCACATACTGTAGAATGATCGAATTTTTAGAAGAAAATAATCTAAGCCAAATGGTTTCTGAACCAGCTCGACAAAATAACATACTAGACCTTGTTATAACGACCCAAGATAACCTAGTCAGTAATGTCACAGTAGGAGAACACCTCGGTTCTTGCGATCATAAATTAGTACGCGTCGACATTAGAGCTCAAACATCAGTGACTGAAAATAAAGTAAAGGTGCCCAATTTCAAAAGAGCTAACTTCGTAGAAATCCGACGAAAACTAATAGAAATGCAACTATCAGATGACGGTAATGTAGAAGACGCCTGGTTAAGCTTTAAAATCATTTACTTACTCAGCAGAATACATTCGTCCCTTTATAAGAGAAGCGAAGTAACACTAATAAAAGCCCACCTTGGTTTAATAGCGAAATTAAGCACTCAGTTAAGGAGAGAAAATTGTTTTACAGGCTAAACAAAGAGCAAAGCACGTTCGAAAACATTAGACTTTATCATGATGCCAGGCGACGAGTAAAAAGATTAGTATGTCAGGCAAAGCGTAGATATGAAGAAAATATTGCGGCCAACTGTAAAAATAATCCGAAATCCTTCTTCAGTTACATAAACAACAGAAAGGCGATCAGAAGTGGAATTGGACCCTTAACAAACAGCGATGGTGCACTAGTGACTGACAGCCAAGACATTGCAAACTTATTAAACAATTACTTTTCCTAGGTGTTTAATACTAACAGTCCTCCCACCACTACCACCAAGACCAGTACTAATGCATTGCCTAACTTTGAAATAACAACCGATGAAATCCTGAAAGCCCTCCAATCACTTAAAACAAATAAAGTCCTGGACTTGACAAAGTATATCCTACACTGCTCAGAGAAACAAAGAGCGAAATACTCTCCTCCCTCACAACCGTATTCAATATGTCCTTGCGACAAGGAATCGTCCCTTCGGATTGGAAAAAGGCTAACGTGACACCGATTTTTAAGAAAGGAGACAAAAAAGTACCAGATAATTACAGGCCCATTAGTCTAACTTCGGTTGTAGGTAAGCTACTTGAGAGCATAATTAGAGACAAAATTGTGAGTTACTTTGAAAGCCACTTATTAATTGGGGACTCACAACATGGCTTCCGTAACAAAATATCCTGCCTATCAAACCTATTGACCTTTTATAACGACCTCTTCACAGTTTATGACGTAACCAAATCACTGGACGTAGTCTATCTTGATTTCCAGAAAGCGTTTGATAAAGTCCCACATCATAAATTACTTTACAAATCAAAGCAAATAGATATTGACGGTCAAGTAAACCAATAGATCGCGAATTGGTTGAGCAACAGACAACAAAGAGTGGTGATTGACGGATTTAACTCAGAGTGGGCGCCGGTCACTAGTGGCGTCCCTCAGGGCTCGGTTCTTGGCCCAGTGCTCTTCATTATTTATATCAGCGATGTCGATGTTGGACTCAATAATCGCATTAGTAAATTTGCACACGACACAAAGATTGGTAACTCGGTTCAGACTGACGAAGACAGGCAAAGCCTCCAAAAGAATTTGCACAAAATTTCAGCTTGGTCGGATAGATGGGAGATGCACTTTAACGTAGACAAGTGCCAGGTCCTTCAAGTTGGAACAAGGAATAAGAAGTTCGATTACGAAATGCGCGGCGTTAAACTCAAAAGCGTTCAATGCGTTAAGGACTTGGGGGTTAAAATCGCGTCAAACCTCAAATTCTCACAGCAATGCATCGATGCAGCAAATAAAGCGAACAGAATGTTGGGCTTCATTAAAAGAAACTTTTTATTCGGGAATAGAGATGTAATACTTCCACTCTACAATAGTTTAGTCAGACCCCACTTGGATTATGCGGTACAGTTTTGGTCTTCCCACCATGCAAAGGACACTGCTAAATTAGGTGTTCAGCGTCGGGCAACAAAAATGATCCCTTTCTTGCGCAACAAATCTTGCGAAGAAAGGCTTTCCACCTTTAACATTTTCTCTCTTGAGAAACGTCGCCTCCGAGGAAAACTGATCGAATGTTTTAAAATACTTAATGGTTTCACGAATGTGGACAGATCAACATTGTTTATGATCGATGACACTTTGCGAACGAGGAACAATGGCGTAAAACTCAAATGTAGACAAGTAAATTCAGACTGCACCAAATGGAACAAACTCCCACCGTCAGTGGTCCAGTTTAACACGATTGACTCCTTCAAAAACAAGCTCGACCGTCACTTCCTTCCACTTAAAACTAACTAGAGTTGAAAAGCAACGTTTTGGAGCCATCAGATTAATGTAGAATCACTTAGGTTTAAGGACAGACCACCTAGTCTGGACCATGGGGTCTGTGTGGTCTGATTTTCTATGTAAATCTATGTAAATCTCTCTCTCTCTCTCTCTCTCTCTCTCTCTCTCTCTCTCTCTCTCTGACACACACACACACACACACACACACACACACACACACACACACACACAAAGATAGGCTATAGTTGATATACTGAAACGATCGCGGTTTTTTTAATGTTAAATGAAGGGAGTCAGGTCAAGGGCAATAAACAAAAACAAAAACAAAAATAAGCAGCCCGCTGGACGCTTCTCCAGCAAAAGAAAATGGAACGAGAGGCCAAAAGAGAAGTCACTTGCACTTGGAGTATTTTATTTTCACTATTGGAGGACGTAACACTCGGTGAAGTGAACAAGTGAAAACAGTTCCGGCGTGGCGGTAAGTTTCGTCCCCCTGATGTGCTTTATCCGGGTTTTGTTACACCAAGGTCCATCTAGACTGGTCAGCCAGCCGAGCGGGCCCAGCGCGGGAGAGGAGGGGTGATGACGTCATCCACGCCACACTTCCCGCGCCACCCCATCTCAGTGCTCACTGACAGCTGACTTTTGGCGGGACGTTCGGGCACTTTGGCCTGACGCCTGAGGTTTCCTTTTGTTTACATATCGCTTGTGGACACTGGGCTAGCTGGAGTGTTCATCAAACTCTCCACAGTGCTGTAAACAACTAAACATGCCGAACAATTGCTCAGTGTTTGGATGCAATAACACGAAAAGAAAAACAGCAGGTTTAGGCATTAAGTATTTCAAGTTTCCCAAGGAAAAGAATCGCAGACAGCAGTGGATTCAAGCTTGTTCCCGAGGTGATGTGTTCAATGTAGACAATGCAGTGATATGTTCCATGCATTTTACAAGTTCTGACTACAAGGATGATTTAAAGCATCGTCTCTTAGGCACTGAGGCACCCAAGAGTTACAGGCCACTGACAGATACCGCAGTTCCATCCCTTAATTTACCTCAAGGTAGGTTAAATTGATGAATTTTCTAAATGATTATTGTATGCCTCTGTACTGCTTATAGTGCTATATAGCCTACCTGTGAAGCAAAAGCATTACCAGTGTTATTTAGGTATAAGGCTACTTCAGTTTCAGCCCCAACTCGTTTTCACTGATGAAAGTATAATTTTCTGATAGTAGAAATGAATCTAAGCAAGGCCAATCTAAATTGGCCTTGATTCTAAGACTTTTCTTCTATGGCATTTCTATCAGAAAAACGTGCTTTTATTAGTAAAAACGAGTTGGGGCTGAAATTGGAGTAGTGGTACAGGGAGGGTTAAGCTGATGTTAATTTTATGAATTGCAGGTAAAAGTGTAACGGGAAGATGCAGTGAGAGGTCTGGCAGGGCAGAAAAACGTGGACGCAAAAGAACTGTGCACGAAATATTGTCTGAAGCTGAATATGAATCAAGAATCGGAAGAGGGAACAACAGTGATGCACTGCCAGCTAGCGCAACTGAAAAGTCTACAAAGGCAACAAGTAGTAGGGAAACAAGCTTACAAGATGTGTTGGCTGATCTTGCCAATGTAATAAATGCAAGTGATCAATATGAAAAAGAAGAGGGCACAAGTGATGTGAGTGGCAGCAATGTCAGTGAACTGTTGCTTCAGAAAATTCAGCAGCTGGAAAAATGAGAATAAAGATCTGAAAAAACAGAATGCTGCTTTGAAAGAAAAAAACATATCTGATCCATCAGTAAACGAAAGTGAAGTGCATTGTATCATTGAAAACATTTTAAAACCCATTTTCAGCAAAACACAAATTGATGCCATCATAAGTAAGAAATATGTTAGACACTGGCCAGATGAAGACATCAACGGCATTAACTCTGAGAAGCATGAGTCCCAAATGTTATGAATATCTGAGAACTAAGAAGGGCATTCCTTTGCCTTGTAAGTCAACATTAAATGAACGAGCCAAGAATTCTGATTGTGAACCTGGCATTCTGCATTCTGTTTTGTCACTTATGAAAACTAAATCAGATTCTGTTAGTCCACAGGAAAGATTATGTGTAATATCGCTTGATGAAATGAGCATCGCAAGTGAATGGAGTTATGATATGGGTAAGGATATACTCTACAAACCTCATGACAAAGTTCAGGTTGTGATGCTGAGTGGACTTGTAGCAAAATGGCAGCAGCCAATTTATTATGGTTATGATATATCTGACATGCACGAAATTTTGATAAGTTTAATAAAAGAGGTTGAGTGTGCAGGATACCCTGTTGTTGCAATTGTTTATGACTTGGGATCGAGTAATCTGAAGATGTGGAAAGATTTTGGCATTGATCCTGCGGCAAAAAAAAAATCCTTTAAAAACCCAACTGCCCCTGATCGGGATATTTTTGTCTTTGCAGACGTTCCACATTTGATTAAGCTGATAAGGAACAATTTTCTCGATTCAGGGTTTTACTTACAGGATGGAAGCTTTGTGAATGATTCTTGTATTCGTGAAATGATGACAGCAAGTAAAACTGAATATGGTTTAGCTTACAAATTAAATGAAATGCATGTAAATGTAGAGGGCCCACAGCGACAGCGGGTTATGTATGCAGTTCAGTTGACGTCAAAATCATGTTCTAGTTCACTGAAATATCTTGGAGAGAGAGGTCTGTTGAATAGTAGATGTTGGAAGGAAACTGCTGACTTCATAGGTCTTGTTGATGAATGGTTTGATGTGCTGAATTCCTCACATAAGTTTGGTTAAAAACAATCACTTAATGCATTTGGAATGAACTTTGATCATCAGGTTAGAGTTTTAAACAGGATGACTGAGGTAATAACATCAATGAGAGTAAAAAACCCAATGTCAAAAGGCCTCTATAAATTTCAGAAGGGAGTGATACTATCATCTCAGTCAATAATAGGACTGTACAGAATGCTGCAAAAGTCTTTCAGCCTTGAATATATTTTAACTAGAAATCTAAATCAAGACAGCCTGGAGCATTTATTTGGGTGCATACGGCAAATGCGAGGAACATACGACCATCCAAATGCTGTAACTTTTAAATATCGCCTCAAACACTTACTCCTAGGAAAAGAAGTTACACTTATTGCTCAGAAACCAAATACAACTGCAGCAAATTTTGACTGTTTGTCAAATAAAACTAATCTTGAGAAAAGGGAAAATGAAGTTTCATGGTTTGATGAGAGGCAGTTGGCATCAGAACTGTACATTACTAGTCTCTGCTTCAAAGATTTGGATGTTGGGCCTGATGTAAATTATGAGTATGATAACATTGATGAAAACCTAAGAGACTGTGTAATCTCAGTTTCTAATCCACAGAAAGCAATCCACGTAGTTATAGAAGAAGAATCTCTCAGATACATTGGTGGTTATATTGTTAAAAAATTTAACACAAAATATCCTCACTTAGGCCACAAAGCAAGTGACTGTAGGCCTACTGCCATGGCTAAAACATGGATTGATGAAGTAAACAGAGGTGGATTGTATGCTCCTGCTGACACCTTCTTTTCCCAATTAACAACTATGAAAGAAACATTTAAAGTAATACACGGTGACAGTCTCAAGGAAGGAAAAGAGTGCTTCAAAACACGTGTTCGTGAATTAGAAAATGTTGGACTTGATGTACCTCATGATGTCATATCATTTTTTGCCAAAATATCTGTGTACTTTAGAATTAGGAATCTAAATAATAACATTAAGACAAATAAGAAAAAAACATAAGTCATGCAAAGGTCAAAACAGAAAGCTAATGAAACTGACCACATGAATGATATGTAGTTTATTTTTTCACTAGGACTATATTACCTGTTTTCCTTTGTTGTTTATGTTATGATTAAGTGGTTTATATTCAATAACAAATATTGAATATTTATGCTAACATTATGAATGGTGTGAACTTAATTTTTCTTTGTATTATGACTACTGTTTGCCATAATTATTATGAATATATTTGTGCTTACAATAGACCCTTTAATATTCCATTTATTCATCTAATTAGTAATGCATGTAGGTAATATGTAATACAGTTAAAAAAAGGGGGGAGGGGAAGAGATAACAGGCTCCAAGGGTGGTCAAGTTAAAGTCAGTACTGTGAGTGGCGCGGGTAGTGTGGAGTGGATGACGTCATCACCCCTCCTCCCCCGCGCTGGGCCCGCTCGGCTGGCTGACCAGTCTAGATGGACCTTGATATACACAGTTCCGTGTCTTTTGTCGACTGCTTGTCGGGATCTGTCCCACCCAAGTTTATTTATATTTTTTATAGTAGTAATGATGACGTATGTATGTATATAACTAGGATATCAACTCTTCTTCTTTTGACCCGTTCTGCTTTGTATCGCTTTTTAGGTCCCCCTTGGTACTTCTTTACACTTACATGCCTCACTTAGTTACTCTGTGATGGTAAAGATTGGCTTCCGCGATGCGCAGTTCAGGAGCTGGGTCCAGAAAGGTTTTGCAAAGTTACAGATCTGTTAGCCCTCGTTTAGGTAACGTACGCTACCGCTGCGTAGCGAGTTACGTGTGGATCCAAAAAGCTTAAAGTAAGGAGATAGGATCGCGTAAACTGGCCAGAATCTTCGTAACCAGGTATGACGTCATAAGACTCGCCAGTGCATCACAAGCGTGTTTTCAGAACCGTCAGCCAATCGTAAGGCAGCCGCCTCCAGCTGTGGGTTCAAACAACCAATTGTATTTTCCCATTTTCTTCCTATTTCCATCATAATAAGACACAATGGCTATTTATAACGTTTCTAAGACCATATTTACTTTATTCCCGCTTTTTACATCTACGTGGTAAAGACGTTTATGTTGAAATTAAAGGTTTAAAAAAGTTTAAGGTGAACTATACTAAACCGTAATCTGGGAACATTTCGTTGTTTGCTTCACATATATAGTCTGTCTGTCGGCTCCCAATTCATGTGCTGTCACCCGACAAAGGCCCATGGTCCCTCCACGGAAGGACAAATCTAGAGATGGATGGATGAATGGATGAGGAGGCAGGAAGATGAATAAAGAGAAAGAAAGGAAGAATAGAAGGGAGGAGGGAGGTCTGGCAGTCCCCCGGGCGTCGGTGTTGTTGGGAAAATGTATCGTACCGTCCACACTTCTCATGCCTCTCGAAGTGTGTATATCTCGTTTCCAGCACTAATATGTCAGCAAATGCTATATTCAACTTTAATCGTCCATTATTTTGTTGAAAAAAGTATTAATAATAACGCTATTAACGCAAATCGAATGCATTTAGTAAGTTACATGACCTACCGGGGTATTTGTAAGTTACCGAACACTTTACACAATCTGTAACATTTCTGGATCCAACGTACGTTACAAAACCTTTCTGGATCCACCGGTAGCGTACAATGTTACGTAAGCTGACTTACAGAATTGTAACTCGTTTCTGGATCCCACCCCAGGATGGGACAAACAAAATCAGGGGCGCGAGACTTAACGCCACACCGGATACTTGACTTTGTTAAACGACACAACAGTAACCGCAAGCGAATGATAAACGAAAGCAAAGTTAAAGCAACAGGGGAGCACTGCAATGGTCCAGCACGGAACAAACTAGGTGGAGGGACTAGTTCGGGTGCTAAAAAGTAGCCTATTATGATTTTCTGTTTGTTTATTTAATGCATGACCAAGGAAACGTTACAGGGTTCAATGAAAGTATGTGCCAGCTTTGCCACATTATCGTATTGAACATTGTAATAATTATTTTTAAAGCCTCAATCTCTCGTACCTACACAAATCACAATAGAAAATTAAAATTGAGAGACAAAACTGTTATTTATTATAAATGAGTTTTTTTTTTCTTTTTTTGCTGGAGTTATCGGTCAGAGACTACGAAAAAATACAATGCGATGCGTACGGTAATTCGACAACGGTGGTATGTGCTTATGTTTGGATATATTCCCACACACACGCTGGTAATATTTCTGTGATTTCTGATGTACAAAATAGTGAAGTTCTAGCTTACTAAACTCTCACAAAGGCTCTGTCGCCAGTTAAAAAGTGACTGCAACAGTACCCAGCGGGGCTCATACTCTGAAACCTTTCGGCTCTTAAGTACACATATTTGACAAGGCTTTCATAAGTGTTTGGGGCATTTTCAGGGATAGTTTAGTGGCCTTAGTGGTGGTGTGACCGTTCTTCTTTACCATGAATATGAAAAAAACACTCCTGAGAACCCGATTAATCACCTTTTCGGACTATGGAAATCGGTGACGTGAGAGGTGGATGCGTTTGAGAATGCTGAACTAGGCCGAGTAGGGAGCGGCAAACAGTGCCAATAGGAGCCTCGTTGCTCTAGACCAGTGGCTGTGGCTCATCCGCTCAAGTGTCTGTGCCCAGGATGAGAAGAGCGAGGAATGAAGTGAAGGCGACAAGGAGGGGGATAAACTGGGGAGTGAGGAGTGAGGAAGGGAGAGAAGGAAGGGAAGGATCAAGCAAGGGAGGAAAATGTCAGAATATCTGGACCTAGGAACCCCTGCGCTGAACCCTCCCTCGCTCCTCCCGCCGCGACACCCCGACACAATACTCCCGCTCTAGCCTGGATTGTATACAGCGCTGGTTGCGCTTGCATGCTGTGAACTTGGTGCCAGATAAACAAACTTGAAGGTGTGTTAAATGCCAGATCTTTTAAATGTCGTATTTGCATTTTTTAACAGGTGTTTGTAATTGGCTCTTTTCTTTTCTAATTTTTTTTTTTTTACTTGAACAGTGGGCAATTAAACCAGTGGACAATTGAACCAGTGGACAATTGAACCAGTGGACAACTAAGCCAGTGGTCAATTGAACCAGTGGACAACTAAACCAGTGGTCAATTGAACCAGTGGACAATTGAACCAGTGGTCAATTGAACCAGTGGACAACTAAACCAGTGGACAATTGAACCAGTGGACAACTAAACCAGTGGTCAATTGAACCAGTGGACAACTAAACCAGTGGTCAATTGAACCAGTGGACAACTAAACCAGTGGTCAATTGAACCAGTGGACAATTGAACCAGTGGTCAATTGAACCAGTGGACAACTAAACCAGTGGACAATTGAACCAGTGGTCAATTGAACCAGTGGTCAATTGAACCAGTGGACAATTGAACCAGTGGTCAATTGAACCAGTGGACAATTGAACCAGTGGTCAATTGAACCAGTGGACAACTAAACCAGTAGACAATTGAACCAGTGGTCAATTGAACCAGTGGACAACTAAACCAGTGGACAATTGAACCAGTGGACAACTAAACCAGTGGTCAATTGAACCAGTGGACAACTAAATCAGTGGTCAATTGAACCAGTGGACAACTAAACCAGTGGTCAATTGAACCAGTGGGCAACTAAGCCAGTGGTCAATTGAACACGTGGACAACTAAGCCAGTGATCAATTGAACCAGTGGGCAACTAAACCAGTGGTCAATTGAACCAGTGGACAACTAAACCAGTGGTCAATTGAACCAGTGGACAACTAAGCCAGTGGTCAATTGAACCAGTGGTTAATTGAACCAGTGGGCAACTAAGCCAGTGGTCAATTGAACCAGAGGTCAGTTGAACCCGTGACAATTCAACCAGTGGACAACTTAACCAGTGGCAACTGAACTAGTGACAATGGAGCCAGTGACAATTAAACCAGCTGACAACAGTTAAAGACTTATTGAGAAACATATTCTTCTAGTAAAAGGATATGTACATCCAGCACAGTACAATGCTCCCTTTTTACATGACCTGCATGTTAGGTATTGCTCGCGGATAAAGGAGCTCATTTGGCTCGGCTTGATAACTCTTAACTCAGCGTTCGCTGGGCGAGCTTTGTGCACTTGTTGGGAGGGGCGTCGCGCCGATGTAATAAAGCATTCCGGTGCACTAGACGCTGGAGAGCGATGTCCTTCAGAAACTTCCACATGGTTGGGTGCTCACTCAAGTACACGGACTTCAGGGCATTGTGGAATTGTTCGCAGCAATTCGTGGTTTTCGCAAGTTTCTTCTGCGTCCTGGAAGTGTTCCAAAGCTTACTAGAAAAACGGGGATCCCTCCGACGTCCACTAATCTGCATACCTCGAGTGTAAGTGAACTGGAAATACGCCTCCACTTATTCAACTTCCGGTCCTGAGAGAGAGCAATGACAAGATGATCCAAAAGTGGCATGACGTCATCTTCAACTGCCAAAGCCGGCAGACACTTAATGAGCACCGAAAACTCCCTGTCGTTTTCATACCTAGCCTTTAGGCCGACACCAGCGATTTTTCTTATTTACGAACTTACTGAAATTAAAACAATAACCGGAAGTGGAGGCAGAGGAGAACTTTTTTGTAACTGCGTTGATGGCCGCAGTTTCAAAATTTGTGAGGACTTTTCTGGTTGTGGGCCAGTCATGACGAAGAGCAGGATGTCAATCGTCCTTTCGTATGCGGCTTGGGTTTTGTTTGGAAGAAGAAAGTAGAGGCAGGGAGGATTACTGCTGCCCACTTTCGCGTGTATGATATATAGCTGAAAGAAGAAAATCGGAAAGGTTTCCACTGTACCGTCATACATCCAAACTGCACCGTTGATGTTGAGATTGGTGACAATGTTGATATCACCCACACAGACATCATCTTCCACTCCATGATCGTGCAGCATTATTTCTTGATACTCTGGAGAACAAGACAACATAATTCAAGTGTCCTCTGTTTCAAATGTCACTGGTTCGGTTTTTGCGAATACGCTCGCGAGCACTAGCAGTCCGGTACTACACGTCACTTTAATTAGTTGTCTCTGCCTTCCATTATTATTAGTTTTATTACTATTATCATTATTATTATTATTGTTATTATTATTATTATTATTATTATTATTATTATTATTATTATTATTATTATTATTACTATTTGATATTAGTTCCGTGGTCATTGGTTCAGTTGTCACTGGTTCAAATGTCCTAGAGCCAGAGGACAGGGAGTTGAAAACTAGCCCAGTCAGTGTCATTAAGCTCATGGGTGCACTTCACCAAAGTGTTTTCATAAATGCGATATGGAAGATAATTATGATGTGCCTCACTCACTACAGATTCATAAAGTGACAGAGTTTAACGTAAAAGAGTAACGTGACATAAGTGCCTTATCGTCGCATCCACATCACAGCGCCAAACTCGTTGTGGCGTACTTGAGCCTAGACTATCTTCCTCATGCAGGCATAAAGGTAGGCGTTCTTGCAGACATAGTCACCCAGAAGGGGCGGATCGCTCTTGTTGATGATGTAAGCACAGTCGTCCGTGGTACCGTCAGGGTCGGGTGAGCGCCATTGACTGCTCGTCACGGTCCTTCCGTCCAGCCACTTCCGAGCCTTCACGCCCACCCACACGTCTGAGGGAGAGACAGGTGCTCCTCAGTTACCTTCATATATTATCAGTGCCTACATTTTTTCTACCTCTTCCTTCAACGTCGTAAGAATACTTTCAACACTGGAAACAATATCTCAAAACAATGCTTTCAGAATCTAATTACAAAACCTGCTTTCATAGAGTCCAAGCAGCTGATTCACCCACGAAAGTTTATCCTTGGACATCATAGAAACACCTGACAACGAATTTTCTTGGTCTAGGGCAGCGGTTCCCAAACTTTTCAGGCCACGCACCACCTCCCAGGCTGTGACCGAATCCACGCACTCCCGCTAAAATTCGAGCAGTACTAAGGTCCCATCGATTTCCTGAAATTTTGTCTATTTATTACGAATTTTGTGCTTGCAAAGTATGAGGCTCTGAGCGATGGCTATCAAAACTGAACGAAAATGTACCGGGGGGATGGATGAATGTGCTCAGAGTCTGGGTAAGTTTCAAACAAAGGGCCGTATTACAAGTCAAACCCGAGAAGTTTCGGATCCCTACAAAGGTCGGGTTAGGGGCCGTATTACAAATCCAATCCGAGAAGTTTTGGGTCCTTGCAGAGTTCGAGATGAATAACTCTGTAGGGACCCGAAATTTCTCGGATTGGACTTGTAATACGGCCCAAAGAACAGACAACTCCGCTGAAACGTGCAGCATACTTTAGTTTTAAAACAATGGCAATTAATGATGTGTTTGAAATTTTAATTATACATAAAATTCGCCATTACATTATTTTTCTCCTTGCGCACCCCTAGTGATCAGCTCACGCACCCCCAGGGGTGCACACATCACACTTTGGGAACCGCTGGTCTAGGGCAATCCTGGAATACACGGGCTGTCCATCCGGAAGAACTTACGCGAGTTAGCCTGTTTGTTCTTGAGGAAAGTTTGCAGAAGCTTGAAGTCACCCCCTGCAGGGGCGGCGAGGTCGGCGCCGAGGTCATAGCAGGCCTGGCGCGCCTCGCACCAAGGTTTTGTTGACACTTCAGACAGGTAGAAACAAGCCGAACCGACTGACTCGAACGGGTCCGTGCAATTCGAGAAGGCTGTCAATGTGGGCATAAAGCGGTTAGGGGGATGGGGAGGGGCCGCGGGGATGGGTTTTGGGAGAGTGGCAGTATTGAAGCTGGAGGAAAGGAGGGCCGTTAAAGATAGTAGGCACTGGGTTGAGGGAAGGAAGGGCACTTGAGTCGGCATTTTAGACGCATCCAGCTCTCACATCAACTATTTCCAAAGGCCGAAAAGGAGATCAATTGGATTTTCATGAGTGTTTTTTTAAGTTCAAGGTACAGAAGAAGGATTAAGCTACCACCAGGGTCATAAAACTACCCCTGGACATGCCCAAAACTCCTACGAAAGCTTTGTCCAAAATGTGAATTTGGGCGTCGAAATGTTTAGTAATAGGGCCCTTAACACCATAGTGAGGAAGAAGGGAAGGGACACAAGGCACAGAGATGGCGGAGGGAGGCAGGGACAATGGTGTAATACATATCCGCGGGCCAGCCAGGGACAACACACGGACAAGGGTGTAATACGAACCGTGGGCCGGGCAGGGACTCACCAGGGTAATCTGGCGCGAAGACCCGGTCCCTGCAGACGTACCGAAGACAGTCCACCATCTTCTCCGTCCCGTTGAGCAGCGCCGCTCCCTTATGGACGCACACTGCAACACGAAGACACTGCTGCTGAACAAGAGAGAGAGAGAGAGAGAGAGAGAGAGAGAGAGAGAGAGAGAGAGAGAGAGAGAGAGAGAGAGAGAGAGAGAGAGAGAGAGAGAGAGAGAGAGAGTGTGAGTGAGTGAGTGAGTGAGTGAGTGAGTGTGTGTGTGCTTTGAGGTTAATATGATCAGCAGCCGGGCTCCTTGAAGGGTCGTGGGATCGTGTTCGGTATGGGTAAAGTTTGTGGCATACGCCATAACTGCGCGTGGCCTCGGTGCTCATCTCCGTCGCATAGCCTTTGAGTTTGGTGGGCAGACCCCATCACCCCGGGACACAGGGCCAGTGTGACATCCGCATCACTTCAGTGTGTGACATCCGCATCACTTCAGTGTGTGACATCCGCATCACTTCACTGTGTGACATCCGCATCACTTCAGTGTGTGACATCCGCATCACTTCACTGTGTGACATCCGCATCACTTCAGTGTGTGACATCCGCATCACTTCACTGTGTGACATCCGCATCACTTCACTGTGTGACATCCGCATCACTTCACTGTGTGACATCCGCATCACTTCAGTGTGTGACATCCGCTTCACTTCACTGTGTGACATCCGCATCACTTCACTGTGTGACATCCGCATCACTTCACTGTGTGACATCCGCATCACTTCACTGTGTGACATCCGCATCACTTCAGTGTGTGACATCCGGATCACTTCAGTGTGTGACATCCGGATCACTTCAGTGTGTGACATCCGGATCACTTCAGTTAAGCACCTCTGTGGTGCAGTGGTTAGCGTGCCTAGCTACGAATCCGTGGGCCCAGGTTCGAATCCCGGCCCTGGCAGTCAGCGTGGAGTTCATCCTCCCTTCGGGCTGGTTGATAAATGGGTACCTGGGGAAACCTGGAGAAGGTAAATCGTGATTATGTTAGGATTAATGTTATATCAAGGAAGACCCGTCATGTGAAGCAGCCTGGGTACTGGTGGCAGGGGCGCCTCACCGCTGTCGTGGCGGGTCCAGCAGGCGACGGCGTGCTGGCCCTCGGGCGGCGGGTCGGCCTGGATGTCCACCTGTACGTCATACAGGACACAACCGTCGGCGTCGTGGGTGAATGAATGGCTCCAGGGCGTGTTGGTGGCCTTGATGGCACACAACGTGTCCTTCGGCAGCTGGAAGAACTGGGTCCTGTTGGCGGCGTCCAGTTGTGTCTGGGGGACCAACGCTTTGTGCCAGAAAGTGGAGGCATTGGCAGCGGCCAGCAGGGGCACGATCAGGACCAGCAGGGACGCCATGGTAGGAGTGTCAGTGTGTGGACGGCGCAGAGAGGTCGGGAATTCTGGCGGCAATGTCACTGCGCGGCGGCCACCGGCGAGTATTGATTGAGGTCTAGGCGGGAGGAGACACAGAAAGTTTTCATTTCACACATTTTCTGCATGATGAATTACCAGTAGTAACGGGAGTGTTGACTGATGGACCTGGCGCCACGCACGCATCCCCGGTACAGGCATTGAAAGGGTCACCTCCAGGATAACTTACTATGCGTGTCAGGGCCGTCACACAGTTTTTCGAAAATAACACTTTAGCAAATCGTAGGATAAGGATGGTGTTTTGAAGAGGATGATTGACGCCCCAACCTGACTGGCAAAAATATGCTTGGGTGCCAAATGTAGATAGTTATGGCACTTGCAGGAGTAACTTTAGGGTAAACTTCGCTAAAATACGCAGGCACAGATAGAGAGGAGAGGTGTCGTCATCATGTATTCACCGCCTCTCATTCATGTCGTGATGTCAATGTGACGTTTAACTGTGACGTAGTAGTAATCACCGACCCAACCGGCAGTTCCATCTTTCTGCCTCACTCACCCACCCACCCACCCAAACATGGAGAGAGAGAGAGAGAGAGAGAGAGAGAGAGAGAGAGAGAGAGAGAGAGAGAGAGAGAGAGAGAGAGAGAGAGAGAGAGAGATAACGTACAGACTAACAGTGAGACAGATCGCCATGCACAGGTCATCGTTAGATGTGTAAACAATGGGGGGTTCCCCGGGCCAAGCCACAGGGCTCAAGTTAGGGTCGATAGATTATAATTGTTTGTGTACTATATAGAATTTTGTTTGTATTCTGTTTTCGCGTGTTATTTCTATCTACTGTGTGTCACTGTGTGTGTGTTTGTGTGTGTGTGTGTGTGTGTGTGTGTGTGTGTGTGTGTGTGTGTGTGTGTGTGTAATTCATCTCTTGGTCTGCTGCGGGTCTCTCTCGAGACAGACAGCCGTTCCCCTACGGAGAAGCACAGTGCTTATAGTACCGATCTTTGGTTAGGACTGAGACCACTCACACACAACACACCGCGACAACGAGGTCACAACTCCTTGCCTTACGTCGCGTACCTACTCACTGCTAGGTGAACAGGGGCTACACGTGAAAGAAGATAAACCCAACTTATCTTCACCCGGCCGGGGAATCGAACCCCGGTCCTTCTGGTTGTGAGGCAGACGCTCTATCCACTGAGCTACCAGGCCGTGTGTGTGTGTGTGTGTGTGTGTGTGTGTGTGTGTGTGTGAACTAATATATGCAGTTAACCCGAATAATTACATATATTTTTTGTAAGTGCTCACACGGTGGCCGAGTGTTCAGCGTGCGGGCATGGTGAACCCGTGGACCAAGGTTTGTGTCCCACCGGAACACGCTTATTTTTCCACCATCACCGAGTGTCTGAAGGTTACCCACATGCTGCCCAGACCTTCAGTCAGCCCTAACATCAGAGACTTCGGTCAGGAGCACCGGGGGCAGCATGGGCCAGGCAAGAGTCAGACATCACGGCAGCCACAAAAAAGAAAATTCGCTTGCGACACTAACGGGCTGGGGTCGTAAAAGTCACCCTTCAAGACGGCCTACCAGCGCTATAGGCAGCACATAATAAAAAAACGTCATTGAAATCACATTGTCTGCCAGGGAGCTTCGGCTCGACAGACAGTGTCATTTTTTACATTGTATATATTTTTTAAGAATTTAGGAAAATGTCAAATGTCAAATTACCGACACACACACACACACACACACACACACACACACACACACACACACACACACACACTACTACTACTACTACTACTACTACTAATAATAATAATAATAATAATAATAATAACAACAACAACGTTAACACTCTTCTCTTGACAAATATCTCCACTTGCCGCGTCTCCCGTCACGCCGCTGCAAATATCTTGTTTCCGGAGGTGAGAAAAGTGACCTGGCGATCTCTTTTATGCCAGAGAGAGAGAGAGAGAGAGAGAGTGAGAGAAAGAGGAAATTTACACTGATAAAGATGAGGAAAGGGAGGGAAAATTGCAAGAAGGGAGATGTGGAGGCGAGTTTATGGCATTGTCCCCGTGGCTGCAATACTGTTTTTGTGCTGCGGCTTTTCGCGGTGTATAACAGCGAGCGTCCGCACGGGGAATATGATGAGTCTGAACAGATAACTGATTAAAAAAAAATGTGAAAAAAATCTTCACCGCACCTCATTCATTGCCATGGGGCGGTGAAGTCGTCCGCCACTTCACCTCGCCCTGCGCCCCCGGCTGTGAGGCAGCGATCACTTACTTCAGTTATACGTCACATCAACGTCACGGTATGGGTGGGGGGGCGTCGCATATAATTTATGTACGAGGGGGGCGTGGAGGGATGTAGCTGCCAAGCACTAGCGCGGTGCGGTGGTAAAATGGCCAAGAACCGCTGCTCTGTGATGTATGCATGCAATGTGTGCCAATGGCCGTATTTTCCATGCAAAGGATAAGTCATTTCCTTTGAGTAAAAGTTTTTCGCAAATAATATCATATGAGCATCAACCTTATGTATAGTGCTGAAATATTGTTACAGTGGGTGTGGGTGTGGGTGAGCGTGGGTGTGAGTGAGGGGGGGGGATGTGTGTGTGTGTGGGCGAGTGTCTGGGTGGAAGGGGATGTGTGTGTGGGAGGGGGGGGGGTGCGTGTGTGTGTGTGTGTGTGTGAGCGGGGGGGGGTGCGTGTGTGTGTGTGGGGTGTGTGTGTGTGTGTGTGTGTGTATGTGTGTGTGTGTGTGTGTGTAAGGGGGGGGTTGTTGGGGGGGATGTGTGTGTTGGTGTGGGAGGGGGGTGGGGGTGGGGGTGGGTGGGGGTGGGGGGGGTAGACGTGGGTGTGTGAGTTTGTGAGGCAGAAAGACGGAACTGCTGGTTGGGTCGGTCATTACTACTACGTCACAGTTAAACATCACATCGACGTCATGACATAAACCAGAGGCGGTGCATAAATGATGACGACACCTCGCCTCGCTGCCCGTGGCCGTTTATTAAAGCGAAGTTTACCCTTAAGTTACGCTTACAAGTGCCGTAGTCATCAACATTTGACACCTAAGCATATTTTTGCTTCGAAACGTTTGAGAATATGGAACAGTGTGGTGTGTGTGTGTGTGTGTGTGTGTGTCCTGGATGGGCCTCACGTCTTGAACAGGTCAGTAGCAAGTGCCTGGTTTGTCCCCATGTGTCCGTTTGCCTCAGCTCGCCTTAGAAAGCAGACAGCGCGTCCATAAAGCAAAGCGAACACTAAAGCCCCGTTCACACCGCGCTGACTCTGGGCCACGACAACTCCGCGACTTTTGCATTTGACAAGTCGGCTCCCACGCTCCAAGAATTTTTTGTCGTCTTGGTGTCGGCTACCATGATTGCCGACTGTCTGGGACATTCGGCCAACTAGTTGGTAGAATGTCTGCGACATGCTGCCGACTAGTCTCAAGACGAGTCTCAACGGTCAATTTTTTAAATGGCGCCATGTCTACGACAACCACGAATCTGCCGCCCGATTGGCCGACAGTCGCAGACGGTCTTAACGACAGTCTTCCAGATTGTCTGTCAACTGGTTGGCCGACTAGCTGGCCGACAGCTAAGGAGTTGGCCGACGGTCTTCGCGACTGTCTTGGCGACTGTTTTGTCGGCAGCCTTGCCGTTCCTTAAAATACGGAATCGCTCTGATTTCGAGAATGAAATGTATCGTTCCGTTTTGAACCAATACGGAACGGCATTTGTTCCGTACGGTATTTTGTTGTCTGAATGGTCAAGCAGATAAAATTCAGTATCTTAAAATTGTAGTGAGCGCATTTTTCGGTTAATCACAAAACCAGCCGGTAAAATTTGCCAAAGGTTCGTCCTAAAATACGTGTAAAATACGCGACGTAACGTTCCTCCCCCCTCCCTCTTGCCTCCACCAGCAGCGTGCTGCGGCTGTCACTCATTGCATGCTCGAGAAATTTTAGGGTTGCCACCCGTTCCTCTAAATATGGATCCATTCCGTATTGGAGAGCGAGATGTTGCATTCCACATTTTTCTGACCTCAGGGTGGCAACCCTAGTTGTGTCATTCAACACAAGAGAGATCGAGGCAAAAGGAGTGCGTGCGTACTGTGCGGCTCCCAAGTTTGTGCCACCGAAACGTAACCATGCCCAGTTGTTATTGTGCTTGTGATTGCAAAAAAAAAAAAAAATTAATTTCTTGATGGCGGCAGTGTTAGCCAATATTTCTGAGCCGACAGTCGTCACGAACGTCCTTCATTAGGCGAAGACTGTCGTCATGACAGTCCCTTATCATTCTTAAGTAGTTCCTGTGACGACAGGAAACTGTAAAAAATTGAAAAATGGCCCCGACAGTCGTCACGACTGTCTCAAGACACGCCAAGACTGTTGACGACAGTCTTGACGACTGCCCCCGACCTCCCTCAGACCTCAACCGGAAGTGACAGCTGGTCCAGACTCTTGCCGACTCTTGCCGTGGAAGTTTAGAATGGAATACTTTTTTGCGCTAACCCTCACGACTCCAGACTCCCGTCACGACGTCGGCGCAGCATTCGCAACAGTCTCAAGAACTCTCAAGACATGCCCGATCTTTTCACATCAGCACCCAAGACCTCGTGCATCCTAGGGTCGTGGGTTTTCGTGGCCCAGAGTCGGCACAGTGTGAACGGGGCTTAAGTAGGGTCAACTTAACACAACCTGGTGCTGCTCTACTTGCTGCTGCCACACTCTTCTCCTTCTCCAGCGTAGTCCTTTCGTCCTCCCACGCTGCCTTCTCTTCTCTTTTCTCCTCCTCCATCCGTCTCTTCAGGTCATCAATCTCCGCCTCCTTTTCCTTTATTCTTTACTCCATCGCCCTTATCCGCTCCTCAAGGAATACATACATACATACATAAATCCTCATATTAACACACATAAGTCATTCATTTGTCACCAAGGCCTCACGTATTGCTCCGTGGTGCAGAGGTCTGCGTGCCTAGCCACGAATCAGCAGGCCCAGTGCGAATCCCGGCCCGGGCAGTCGGTGAGCACCTCACCCAGCTATACTCACCCTCCCTTTCTGGCTGGGGGAAAAATGTGTACCTGGGGACATCTGGGGAAGGTAAACTGTGGGAACCCGGATGTCACACTGGCCCTGTGTCCCGGGGTGATGGGTTCCCTCCCACTGCAGGTTCAAGTGGCAATGGGACGGAGATGAGCACCGAGACCACGCGCAGCTATAGCGAATGCCCCAAACTTTACCTTTAGCAAGGCTTTACACTCGAGTCTAAAAAAAAAAAAAAGGCCCGTTCACACTGTGCCGACACTGGCTACGACAACCCTGAGACTCGGGGTATGCGAGGTAATTGATTGATTATTGGAGTGTTTGGTCTTGGCGCCGCAACTGCAGGGTCATGTTGCGCCGAATAAATGACTAAATAAATTATACTTTAAAAATTTAACAAACAGTAATTAATTAAAAACAAGGTAAAATAAATAATCAATAAAAGGACAATAAAACCTACAGCAGGTTGAGGACGCCAGCCTCCTGTAGGAAGCCATACACGTCATGTCTCGGGGAGAGTGCCTTCTCCCCCCAGCACCAGAGAGAGAGAAGCTCCCATCTCCGCCCCGACACCGGGGGAGGTACCGCTCTGGTAGGTCCCCCAGACTGGGGCACTCGACCAGCAAGTGCTGAACAGTCAAGGGGACCAAACAGTCATCACAGTAGGGCTGAACTCTCCGGGACATGAGGAACCCATGTGTGTATCTTGTATAACCTATCCTGAGGCGGGCCAGGACAGTCTCCTTCTTACGACTTCTTACATGAAAATACGACCAGGGACGCACAGCCCTGGTTGTGACTTCCCCCATATTTGTAGTGGCAATCACAGCCACCCACCTGCGCTGCCACACCCTCTGGAGTGCAGACCGAACGATGGGACGCAAGTCCCTAATTGGAAGAGCGCACTGTGAGGGAGGGCGGGAAGCAGCGGCCCGCGCCACCTCATCGGCCTCCTCATTACCACGCACAGAGACGTGAGCAGGTACCCAACAGAAGGTCACCTGATGCCCACGCCTTTTTTCTAAAACCAACCAGCTAAAAATATATAAAACGATAGGGTGGGTACTCCTAAAATCTTCTATTGCGAACAAGGCTGCCTGTGAGTCAGTGTAGATAGTAAAAGTATCGACAGGCAAAGTGAAGATGGTGTGAATGGTTAAAAGAATGGCAGATAGTTCTGCGGTGAAAATTGAGGCTATGGCAGGTAAAGTTCCAGAACGGGAAAAGTCTGGAAAGACAGCTCAAAATCCAACGACAGCATCGGATTTGTAGCCGTCCGTGTATACTGGTACAGATGTGACGTGACTAGCCGTGTGGGACAGGAACAGCTGTCGAGCAGTTCCCGCTGAGATGCTTGCTTTGTTGAGGTTGAAGTACCGACAGAAATGTATAGTTGGGAACTCCCATGGTGTGATGGGTGGTATCTGATAAACTGCTGTTGGTAAGTATGGTAGTGAGAGGTCCCCAATGGTATTCCGGACATGGAACCCAAAGGGGCGAGGTAGGAGAGGCTTGTTTCTGTATATAATATCTACAATGGTGTCTAGAGCAACGGTGTAGGCAGGGTTGTTAGGCTGGTGCTGTAGTATGTACAAGTATTTGATTAAAAAAAAAGTCCGTCTCTCTGCAAGTCTAAAGGTGGCACTCCTGCGTCGACTAAAAGACTTGATATAGGGGATGATCTAAAAGCACCGGCTGACAGGCGAACTGCAGCCTGATGGACTGCGTCAAGCGTGCGGAGGCGGGCGGTTGTTGCCGATGTGTAGAGTTCGCAGCCAAAGGACAATCTGGACCTGATAAGTGCCTGGTAAAGGCGTAGGAGTATAGTGCGGTCAGCGCCCCATGAAGTGCATGACAGGATACGGAAGAGATCGAGCGATCTTATGCACTTACTTTTTAAGGCTCTTAGGTGTGGGAGCCATGTGAGTCGCCTGCCGAAGACAAGTCCCAAGAATTTGTGTTCTTCCACAATAGGTAGACGTGAACCGCACATGATGATATCAGGGTCTGGATGAGGGTCTCTCAGGCGGCAAAAATGTCCCAGTGTCCTTTTCAGGCACCTTCTGTGCGCACCCCCTCCCCCCACCCCTCCTCCTCCCTGCCCTCCCGGTGGTACGGCGACTGAGACACGCACACAAACTCAGTGAACACTCAAACAGTGCGACACATTACTGAGACACGCAGTGTCACACAAAACAGTGAACACGGAAACATTCCACACCAGACCAAGTGTACACGTAAACACACGCCACACAAGACTCAGTGAGACACGCACACTGTGACACCCCACTGGGATTACTGGCTGCCTCCTGGATTTATCACCGCCCTCTTGGATTATCCTACACCTGTGGATCCTTGTGTACAGTGCAGTGTCTCTATCAACAGTTCAGTGCAGCAAGTCCCCACCAACAGTTTGTGTCACAGTGTTACCTTGTAAGCGTGCAGTGTTGTGTTACAGTACCTTCTTGAACACTGGTTCGCTCCCTGAGCCACTGAAGCCCCTAGCACGCGCCAGCGCCGACAGTACACGCAGTTCGTTCTACTCTCACGGACTGCCGAGGCCCTTGGCACATACTAGCGCCCCTCACTCCTCACGACCTGCTGTGGCCCCTGGCACGCTGCCAGCGCCATTAACACGCAGTCGTTCGACGCTCTCACCGACTGCTGTGTTCCCTGGCCCGTTACGCCAGTGCCTTTGCCAGCCTTCTCCACGCCGTTCGACTCTACCATGCCTGGCAACGGCGACCCTTCCACCGCAACGGCGGTGTCCTTCAGAGCCCCGCCCTTCTGCTCACAGGACCCGGCTATGCGGTTCGCGATTCTGGAGTGCGGATTCAAGGCATCCAAAATCACTAACAGCCTTACTCAATTCACTCACGCTGTTAGCCTCCTCCCCGCCGACGTCCTCCCACAAGTCTCCGACGTCATCTCCTCAGCTCCCGACTCCGACCACGCATATGAAGACCTGAAAACCGCCGTATTCCAAAGTCTTCAGTCTTCTGTCGCCACCCGCCTCCGAGAACTTCTCTCCAAGGAAGAGTTGGGTAACGAGAAACCGACAGACCTCCTACGCCGCATGAAGCAGCTGCTCGGCGACAAGTACCAGTCTTTCGACCCCGACTTGTTCAAACAGCTGTTTTACCAACGTCTGCCTCCTGCTATCCAGCGCAGCCTCTTCAGCGTCAAGAACGACCTGCAGCCCGACGCCATTGCCAAGTTAGCAGACGACTTCATGGCGACTCTACCTGGACCTCTAGCTTCTTCAGTGTCTTCCGTCGCTTCCCAGGACACCACTCGACTTGACGAACTCATCAAATAAGTCTCCCTGCTCGCGACGAAGGTCAACTCTCTTGAGAAGCGGCTAGACCGCCGCCGCTCTCGCTCCCCCACTCCTCACCGACGCCAGCGCCTCTCCCGTTCGAGGAGCCCAGGACTCTGTTGGTACAACCACAACTTCGGCGAGAAGGACACGAGGTGTACCATCCCGTGCACTTACAAGGCGTCAAACTCCAAGGGCGAGCATAAGGCGTCAAACTCCAAGGGCGAGCATAAGGCGTCAAACTCCAAGGGCGAACATTAGTGAAACATAGTGCTCGTCACCAACCCTCAGCGCTGCTCCACCTCCACGACTGCCGTTCCAACACCAAGTTCCTGATTGACACCGGCGCTGACGTCAGTATTATCCCAGCAACCGCCAGTCAGCGAACCCTGCCTCCACTCTTGCACCTGTACGCCGCCAACGGTACCAAAATACCCGTCTACACGCGACGCACCATGCAAGTGGACCTTTACCTACGACGTTGCTTCGAATGGACCTTCTACGTCGGGAACGTCTCGCAGGCAATCCTCGGAGCAGACTTCCAAAGGCACTTCAACCGCTTAGTCGACGTCAAAGGACGGAGGTTGGTTGACCCGCTCACCTCCATCTTCTCCAATGCACAACCAGCACCAGGCGACAGGTCGCAACTCGCCGTCGTTCACAAAGACCACCAGTTCGCTGCCCTGCTTAAGTCCTTCCCCACGCTGACACAGCCCTATTCAGCCACCGTGCCCGTCAAACGCCATGTCACGCATCACATCGAGACTACAGTACACGCCAAGGCCCGTCGCTTAGCTCCTGAACGCTACCGTCAAGCCAAGGCCGAGTTTGAGTCTCTGTCAAGGTATTGTACGGCCCAGCAGCAGCAACTGGTCAT
Source organism: Eriocheir sinensis (assembly GCF_024679095.1). NCBI lineage: Eukaryota > Metazoa > Arthropoda > Malacostraca > Decapoda > Varunidae > Eriocheir > Eriocheir sinensis. The sequence continues at coordinate 2,032,846 of NC_066515.1, forward strand.
CAGCCCTCCACGTCGTCCCCAAGAAGAACGGCGACATACGTCCCTATGGAAACTACCGTGCCCTTAACTCGCGCACGAAGATGGACAGATACCCGGTGCCAAACATCCAGGAATTCTCGTCCCAACTTGCTGGTTCCACCATCTTCTCACGTGTAGACCCCGTCAAGGCCTTTCACCAGAATCCAGTCCATCCTGATGACATACCGAAGACTGCCGTCATCACGCCCTTCGGTGTCTTTGAATACGTCAGGATGCCGTTTGGACTCATGAACGCGGCCCAGACCTTTCAACGATTCATTGACGAAGTTCTCCGCGGCTTACCCTTCTGCTTCGCCTATATAAGGGACCTAGTCATCGCTAGCCCGGATGAAGCCTCTCACAAACAACACCTTCACCAAGTCCTCACCCGCTTGCAAGACTACGGAGTACAGATCAACGTGGACAAGTCAGAGCTTGGTGTTATTTCCCCCACCTTCCTTGACCACACTGTTACTCCAGAAGGCATCGCTCCACTCAACTCGAGGATTGAAGCCATCCAGCAGTTCCCGAAGCCGTCCACCCAGCGCCAACTCAAGGAATTCCTGGGTATGGTTAACTTTTGCAACCGCTTCGTCCCACACTGCTCCCTCATGCTCCAGCCCCTCTACGCCATGGTGAAGCCCTGCAAGCGTGGCCAGTCTGTCGCTCTCGTCTGGACTCCAGACGCTGACGCCGCCTTTCTCGCTGCTAAGAAGGCCCTCAGCGACACAGTCATGCTGTCCTTCCCTGCCCATAACGCGGAGATCTCCATAGCAACAGACGCCTCAGACACTGGGACTAGTGCTGTCCTACAACAGTTCGTCGACAACGCCTGGAAGCCGATTGCCTTCTTCTCCCGTAAGCTCTCCAAGTCTGAAGCCAAGTACAGCGCTTACGACCGGGAACTTATCGCCATCTTCAAGGCTGTCAAGCGTTTCTGCTACTTCATTGAAGGCCGTCGTTTCCACGTGTTCACCGACCACAAGCCCCTCACCACTACCTTCCACACACACACACACACACACACACACACACACTTCATTATTTCGACCCTTTAGATTTTCCGTATTTCCCTCCCATCCACTGCTGGGAGATATAGATCACACACACACACACACACACACACACACACACACACACGCACATACATACATTGTCTCTCACGTTAATATATTGTAGAGGGAAAAACTTTGAAATGTTGCGGGATGAGTGAAAATATAAAACGGCGACCTAAAGGATTGAAGTCAAAATATTCATTATCAATAACTCTTACAAGTGAACGGGCGGGAGATAAGGAAAGCCGAATAGGGTCGAATTAAGCTGGTAAGGAAATATGTGTGTGTGTGTGTGTGTGTGTGAGAGAGAGAGAGAGAGAGAGAGAGAGAGAGAGAATACTCATTTTCAATAAAGATTAGCCTATCAATAGCTTCTGCAGATATAACGTGATAAACTATGATCATACTCTTTATTATTTATATGGTACACTTTCTCTCTCTCTCTCTCTCTCTCTCTCTCTCTCTCAGAAAAATTGTCAGGTTAACGTAGAAAAAAAAAAGTATAGTTGAGGGATTAGAGCAAACACGGAGATTGGCTATTAGAATTGAAGTAAAAAGTGTGTGTGTGTGTGTGTGTGTGTGAGAGAGAGAGAGAGAGAGAGAGAGAGAGAGAGAGAGAGAGAGAGAGAGAGAGAGAGAGAGAAAGTACTTTATATCAGGAATAGCCTATCAATAGCTTCTATAGATATAACAGGAAAAGCTATGATTATACTTCTATTATTTTATATATGGTACAGCACTTCAAATCTCTCTCTCTCTCTCTCTCTCTCTCTCTAAAATAAAATAAAAAAAAGATTATCATAATGTAAAGAAAAAAAAAATAGTATAGATGAGGGATTAGTGGAAACACGGAGATAGTCTATTAGGATTGAAGTAAAAAGTGTGTGTGTGTATGTGTGTGTGTGTGTGTGTGTGTGTTATCATGAGTCGGCTATCAATAATTCGTGAAGGAACATAATCAAGCTATTGTTTTGGTGATTATGGCTGTTTATATGGTGTACAGCACTGGTCATTATAACACTGGATGCGGGACGATATATTATAATACGACAGTAAATAAACAGTACGTTATTCGGTGTATAAACTAATATTGATCGCGTATTTGTGGAGTATAGAATGTACATTCGCGCTACGAAGTGTTGAGACAGTTTGCAATGACTTTCGTTCAAATAATACATAATACTATTCGAAGGGAAGGGATGTTTAGGAGTGATTTTGTTATCGATACACAAAATATAATATTGAGAAAGGAAATAAATTCAATAGAGTGGAAGATTTTACCTTATAACGATATATTAAGCAGCTCTGCCGATGTTGGTTATTCCCCTGTTGAAAGGATAGAATACGCTTGCTGCGTCTCTTTTGTCTGTTTTTTTGGCGCCAGTTGTCGTGTTTCGAGCCAGAATAAACAAGGACGCCGGCCTGTCTCCTGAGTATCTCTGACCTCCTTCCTGTTCGTATGCAACAAATGGCGACGAGGATGGGATCGTCAGGAACAGGAAGAGATGGAGGTACCGTCCTGCTGCTAAGCTGTTAGAGCCACGGAGTGTATCCTGGACGTGGACGGCCGATGCGGTGCCCACCCGACTAGTGGACTGGTGCCTGTAGCTGTGCATGCTGCCTGTAGCCTTGGCGGTGGATGCTACCTGCCGGGAGGCACTTGCTGTGCTGGTGATCCTGTTGTTCCTGCCACGCGGATTGGAGGACGTGGGAGCCTTGGAGGTGGGATCGACCTACTGCCTGCAGCCTGAAGTGCTACGTGGACAGCTGCAGTCCTAGGGTGAGGCCGTTTCCTGGTGATTGTTTCTACAGCATTCCTCAGCATGGCGTTGGCACCAGTTAAAATAGACGCTTTTGATCCATCCAAGATTTCTCTGGAGCTGTGGCTGAGCTTGTTGGAGGGGCATTTTGCTCATTTAGGGATTACAGAGGAAAGCAAGAAAAAGAATGGATTGCTGGTATCGGTAGGTACAGAGACCTACAGCGTTCTTGGTAATCTTTGTGCATCTGATTTTCCACACACAAGGTCGTATGATGCCCTAGTAGTGGCTCTTTAGGGCCATTATGCTGTAAAACCTTCGTACCATCGCTGTTCGCTAAAGATTGTAACTTTGGAGAACAGTTTGATCCTAGGGTTAGAGATCAGTTGTTTATGGCAGTGGAGCTTGAGATATACTTCCCTAATTTAGTGGCTGAAAATCTAGATTTGCAAAAGATGACATCTTCAAAGATTTTTGAAAGGATTTTGAATTTAGAAAAAGCTTTTGTCAGTGAGAGGAGTGAGCCATCGCTGGGGAAGGCCATGAGTGTTAAGCCGCAGAAATACTGCTGCAGGCATTGTGGTTTCTCTCACGACAGCAGTCCGTGCAGATTTAAGGACCTCACCTGTGATCGTTGCCAAAAGAAGGGACATTTGAAACGTGTTTGTACTGCTGTGAAGAAGGGAGGTTCAGGTGAGGACAAAGGTAAAGGTCAAGCAGGGAGTGACAGTAGCAAAGGTAGAAGTGGATCCTACAAATCAAGGCCACAGCCACGTTGTGTAAAGGTTTTGGCTGACCCAGATGGGTCAGCCAGCTCTGAGGAAGGAGATGGTAATTTAGCATCAGTAAGGGAGCACATACGTGTTGTGAAGGCTGAGGAGTATTTTTTTAGAATTAATGGAAGACAAGTACCATTTGAGATTGATTCTGGTGCATCTGTTTCTACTTTATCCAGCCATCGGGCCAAGTTGTTGAAACTTAAGGTTGAGCCTTCCAGTAAAAGATTAAATGCTTATGATAACTCTACCATTCAAGTGCTGGGTAAAACAGATGCACCAGTCAGTTATAATGGCTGTGAGAGTAGTCAGTCCTTCTATGTGGTTGATTCCTTAAATAACAATCTATGTGGCAAGGACCTTATGGGCAAAGTTGGCATCTACCTGGCTGGGTTAGATGAAGATTCCAGAGTCAGCCAAGTTGTAGACGCTGAGGGGATTTTCACTAAGTATTCTGTTGATCATAGTAAGCCAGCCCTTGGGGTAATGGCAAAAATTCATGTCAAGCAGGATGTTTCACCAAAATTTGTTAAAGCTCGTTCAGTGCCATTTTATTACAAGGAGATGGTTGAAGAAGCTTTAGATAAGAAGAAGTACTGGAACCAGTTTCCTATAGTGAGTGGGCAGCTACCATTGTACCTTTGAGAAGCTTATATTTTTTGTGACATAAATATATGGAACAATTTTAAAGCAGTCACAATATAAACACTGTCAATTTCATTAAACTTCCAAAATCATATTGTGTTTTTGAAGAGTTTTGTTAATGTGGAAGAAAATGGTCATTCAGTTTTGAAGTATGTATAAATAAATAAAGTTAAGTTGAATCGTTTGATTATTATTCATATAGCTTTGAGATATGTATGGCTGTTGATATTTGGCTTTAGGCAATTCAACAGAAAATGAATGCCAGAGAAAACTCTCAATATGCTGTGTGTACTTTTTAAATACTAACATCACTGTTTCATTGGAGGACAGAGGTATGGGTATACTCGTATAATGTAGAAGACGTCCACTGCTTTCTGTTTTCCAGTGACTATGTCAGAAGCCCTTTATCAATGGTAATGCACCAAATATATCCGAGATATCCCCATAAATTCAATGGCATGCCCACACAATACCCATATGGATCCCACCCATATCCCACATTTAACCCACTTGGGCAGCCCACCTGAAACCCACATGAATCCCATGGCCAAATTTACCTGGGCCCCATGTGGGCAGCCCACATGGGGTCCATAAAGTAGCCCACAAAAGACCCACATGGGTCCCATCATCCAGTGCTGGCTGGGCCATTACCTCATCCATCTCCTTGCGACGGGCTGGTGACATCTTTCGAGGAGTTTGCTTCACTGGGCGGTGGCTACCTGTGTCGATGTGGTGCTCTACCAGGTCCGTACACCCCAAGTCCAGGTCTCCTGTGGAAAACACATCTGCATTCCTCACGAGAAGCTCCCTGAGCTGTTCCACTTGGGGCTCCTCTAGACACTTGGAGCTCCTGTCAAACAGGTCGCGCAGGTAGTCGGGCAGCTCCTCCTGGGGCTTCGTCAGGGTTCTCCTGCAGACACAGGTTCTCGGTTCCTGGTCGATCTCTTGGCACAACCCCACCATGGTCCCTTGTTCTATTTTCTTTGGGCTGAAGGAGACATTGGCCACGACGACAGGCACTTCCGCTGCAGCAGGGTATACCAAAGTACTGCCTACAATCACTCCAAGCAGCGAAGGCGTGCAGGGAGAGGAGGCCGTAGCTCACTTAGGGCGGCCCACACCCGCCTTAACCTGCAGCACCGTAACTCGATCTCCTCAAAATGGCCACGCCGGTGTTTTGAGTATACCAGCGGAAGCGCTACGGCCGGACTTGCGGCGCCTTAAGCAGATACGACACCTGCAGATACCCCAGCCTGCTTCACAGGCTAACTCCCAGCCTGCCTCACAGGACAACTTCCAGCCTGCCCCACTTAACGCTTCTCTTCCTGCTTCACAGGATGTCGGGTTCCTACCTGTAAGGAATGGAGCCAAACCGAAGCAGGCAACAAAGGTTTTGCTGACCCCCACTACCTTCAATAGGTTCCAGGTGCTGGCAGACACCATGGAGGATGAGTTCGAGACTCGCCTAGTTGGGGACTCCATGGTGCGTGGCCAGCTGGTTGAGTTCTGTGGTCGTTCATCAAACGGCCGCAGAAAACGTTACTGCTATCCAGGTGCCAGACTGGACGACATCACCGCAGCGTGCGATGATGTCACGAGAAATGCCGACCGAAACACCCTCTTTGTCATTCACGCGGGGACGAATGACGTAAAGACAACCCGTTCTGAGGAACTGCTTGAGAAATACCGCCGCATGATCAAGCAGTATAAACGTAAAACGGATGCCAGTAACATCATAATCTCAGGAATCCTCCCGAGGGTCGGTGCCGAATCTAGCTTTTACAGTAAGGCCTTCAGCACAAACAACAGACTTCAGTCCTTTGCTCACAAGAAAACGTCCAGTTCGCTAACTTGTGGAACAATTTTTACTACGATTCAGACTTGTTCCTTCCTGATGGCATTCACTTAAACCCTGTTGGAGCAGCCCGTTTCGGGAGGCTGCTCTGTGACCAAGTGGCTCGTCGAAAGCCAAAAAACGCGGAGGCGAGAACACCAGCAGCTCCACCGTAAGGGTGCACTCAACCCGCAAAACTCCCGACTCGAATCACATTAAAGCTTGCTATGTAAACGCTCGTAGCCTACGTAACAAATTTGATGACTTAGAAGTCCTCGCAGCTACAAATCATTATCACATCATCGGAGTCACAGAATCTTGGATAGACACTTCAAATAGAGATTTCATTGCGGAATATAGATTACCGGGTTATACCATCTTTAGTCATGAAAGAGAGAACAGACAGGGTGGAGGCGTTATCTTTTATATCCACAACTCTCTCCATCCAGTATCCGTGAAAACAGATATTATAACCAATGTAGACACGGTCTTCATTGAAACTAAAAATAAATCGTAAAATAGTGATTGGACTTATCTACAGACCGCCAAGGCAGACTCTTGATATCGACCACGCATTAAGTGAATTATTAGAAACAAGTAGAAGTTGCGAGGCAGTAATTGTTGGGGACTTTAACTTGCCAGTGAAAAGATGGGGTGAACCGTTGAACTGTCATACAGGGCTCGACCTGTACACAAATTTACTAGAAAGTGATTTGCATCAACACGTTCAAGAACCGACTCGGGAAAATAATATACTTGACCTTATCTTTTCAACGACAGCTGATCTAGTTAACGAAGTAAATGTTGGTCCAATTTTTAGTTCTAGTGATCACCGAACAATCACATTCAGCATCAACATGAAAGAAAGTAAAGTAACTCCTAGTAAAGAAAAGGTGCCTGATTAACAGAGAGCGAATTTCGTAAGACTCCGATCAATTCTAAATAATTCTGACTGGACTTAAATCACGGCGGAAACAGATAATGATAAATCTTGGGGGGCCTTCACCACAATATTGAACAATGCCATAAGCATATGCGTACCCTATCGTAAGAGACGTTCAGCTTCTAAGAAGAAACCCAAATGGTGGAATAACGAAATTCAAAATAGCCTATCTCTTAAAAAATGCGTATACAGTAGATACATATCAACTCAGAGCGAGGCTGACAAACTAGAGTTGGACAGAATTCGCCGCGAAACCAAGAAAATAATAAAACGAAGCAAGAAAAATCTTGAAGAATATATAGCGGAAACAAGTAAATCTAATCCTAAAGAATTTTTCAGCTATGTAAATAATAAAAAGTCACTCACTTGTGGTATCGGACCGCTTGCTAATGAAAATGGTAACGATGAAAATAAAATGGCTACAATCCTAAATAACTTTTTCGCATCCGTATTTACCGACGAAGATTGTTTATCACCTCAACCGCCGGAGGTTAGAAGGGCCGAAAAGATGTTAAGTGGCGTGCTCATCGTAGAAAGTGACATTTTACGCACAATTGAAAAGATTAAAGTAAGCAAAGCTCCTGGTCCAGACAAAATTACCCCTAGGGTCTTAAAAGAAATCAAACATCAAATTTGTAAACCGCTCTCCATCATATTCAATAAATCTTTAACAGCTGGAAAAGTTCCGTCGGATTGGAAACTTGCAAATGTCACACCAATTTTCAAAAAGGGGGACAAGTCTCATCCAGGAAACTATCGACCAATTAGCCTGACATCTATTGTTTGTAAGTTAATGGAGACTATCATTCGCGACAATATGGTGAAATTCTTCGAAGAATATAATATAATAAATAATTCGCAACATAGCTTCCGTAGTAAACGTTCGTGTTTGACTAACTTACTTGATTTTTTTCACTATATTTTTGAGGTGTTCGATGAAAGCAGATCAATAGATATCATATATCTGGATTTTCAAAAGGCATTTGATAAGGTCCCCCACCAACGATTGCTCAGCAAACTACTGGCGCACGGTATCTCGGGTAACATTCACAATTGGCTTGCGGACTGGCTCTCTGAGCGGAAACAGAGAGTAGTTCTAAACGGTGTTACATCTAACTGGCTCGATGTCAAAAGCAGCGTACCTCAAGGATCAGTGCTTGGCCCCATGCTCTTCTTAATTTATGTTAATGATATCGATGATGGGCTCACTTGCAAAGTATCAAAATTTGCTGATGACACAAAAATTGCTCGTAAAGTAACTGCGACACTCGACGAAGAAGCTTTACAATCAGATCTAGATCGACTTGCACGTTGGGCCAATCAATGGCAAATGAAATTTAACGTTGACAAATGTAAAGTGTTGCACATCGGAAAAAATAACAATCGCGTTCGGTACGCAATGAATGGCCAACAACTTTCTGCAGTAAGTAAAGAAAAGGATCTTGGAATCACTATATCAAGCGATTTAAAGCCCGGTCAGCATTGTTCAGAGGTAGTTAAAACTGCAAACAAATTGGTTGGCTTCATCGGACGAGTCTTTAATAATAAATCGGAAAAAGTAATATTAAAACTGTATAATTCGTTGGTTCGACCCCGTCTAGAGTACTGTGTACAGTTTTGGTCTCCCTATTACAGAAAGGACATAGAAAAGTTGGAAAGAGTTCAACGAAGAGTAACAAAGGTGATTCCTAGGTTGAGAAATTTGTCATATGAACAAAGGCTTAAAGAAGTAAATTTATTCAGTCTATCAAAACGAAGAATGCGAGGCGATCTAATAGAAGTGTTTAAAATGTTTAAAGGATTCAGTGATATTAATGCGGAAGATTACTTTACAATTGATCGATCAAATAGAACAAGAAGAAATCACAATTTGAAGATAAGTGGTAAAAGATTCTCGTCCTACGAAGCTAAACACTTCTTCTTTAATCGAGTTGTTAATGTTTGGAACTCTCTACCTTGTGATGTCGTTGATAGTACAACAGTTACGGCCTTCAAGAATAGATTAGACAAGTGTTTTGAATCCAACCAGCAATTAAGATATTACTCATTGTCGTAATAACGTTAAGTTCTTTCGAATACTGGTGTCCTTGTCCGCTTTTATCGCCCGGCTAGTGGTAGCAGTAATGGTAGTTCTTTCCTCTTTCTTACATAATTTCCATGCAGTTTTTCCATGCTGCATGGTTCTTTTTCCTTTCCTGCCAGCTTTGGCTGGAGGGATGGGGGGGTGGGGAGGAGCCTTCGCCTTTGCTGTCCTTCATCTTCCACCTTCGATTAGATAGTTAGTGTAGCTTGTCACAAACAACCTCGTAAGGACCAGCAGGTCTGCTGTTGTTTGTTCTTCCTTTGTGTTCCTTTGTGTTCCTTTGTGACACCGTAACTTCGTTTCAGAATCTGCCCCCTGGGATGTGAATGGGATGATTGCAAGAACGGAGAGGGAATGGATGCTGCTGCTGCTGGGACCGAGTGCTGAAGCAAATGAGAGAATTATAGCAGCTATGAAGAGTTTTCTGGGAAAGATGTGGTGTGTAAGAAATAGGGAATATGATGATTTGTAATGATACTGCTTGTTTTGTTTTATTTTTACAGGTTGTGCCGATACGAAGGCCTGACTCTCCGACGGGTCACCTGTACAGCAAGAGCAAGAGCAAGAACAACAACACCCGCCAAGGCGCCGCCGCCGAGTGTGTGTTTGGGGCTTCACCCTCAAAGCATCCTTAACCAGTCTCCGTATTCACAGGCCAACCCTAGAGGACCTGCTGGGCAGCGACGCCCTCAGCCCCAACACTGCCTTCCACGCCCTCAAGTGCACGCAAACCTTCCTGCAGAAGTCGGGGCAACTCGACAGGATCTAACTCCCGCCCTGGTGACAGGACGGCCAACACAATAAACAACTCCTGATAACAACTACCACTGACGGGGCTCTAGAGGCTGTGGGCCCACAGCCTAACTAGCCCCATAAAACACCCACGAAGAAGAAGAAAAAAAGTCTGTGGTCCATGACCTAACCAGCCCCCTGAAACACTGAAGGCTGTGGTCCATGGCCTAACCAGCCCCTGAAACACTGAAGAAGAGGCCGTGGTCCATGGCCTAACCAGCCCCCTGAAACACTGAAGAAGAGGCTGTGGTCCATGGCCTAAACAGCCCCTGAAACACTGAAAAAGAAGAGGCTGTGGTCCATGGCCTAACCAGCCCCCTGAAACACTGAAGAAGAGGCTGTGGTCCATGGCCTAACCAGCCCCTGAAACACTGAAAAAGAAGAGGCTGTGGTCCATTGCCTAACCAGCCCCCTGAAACACTGAAAAAGAAGAGGCTGTGGTCCATGGCCTAACCAGCCCCTGAAACACTGAAGAAGAGGCTGTGGTCCATGGCCTAACCAGCCCCTGAAACACTGAAAAAGAAGAGGCTGTGGTCCATGGCCTAACCAGCCCCTGAAACACTGAAAAAGAAGAGGCTGTGGTCCATGGCCTAACCAGTCCCCTGAAACACTGAAGAAGAGGCTGTGGTCCATGGCCTACCTAACCAGTCCCCTGAAACACTGAAGAAGGGCCGTGTTCCATGGCCTAACCAGCCCCCTGAAACACTGAAGAAGAAGAAGAAGAGGCCATGGTCCATGGCCTAACCAGCCCCCAGAAACACTGAAGAAGAAGAAGAGGCTGTGGTCCATGGCCTAACCAGTCCCCTGTAACACTGAAGAAGAAGAAGAGGCTGTGGTCCATGGCCTAACCAGCCCCCTGAAACACTGAAGAAGAGGCCGTGGTCCATGGCCTAACCAGCCCCTGAAACACTGAAGAAGAAGAAGATGCTGTGGTCCATAGCCTAACCAGCCCCCCGAAACACTGAAAAAGAAGATGCTGTGGTCCATGGCCTAACCAGCCCCCTGAATCACTGAAGAAGAAGATGCTGTAGTCCATGGCCTAACCAGCCCCCTGAAACACTGAAGAAGAAGGTAAAAATGTAGCAGGAGTAGGCAGTTAAGGCGCCGGAGTTATACTGGACCTTTGCCCTAATGGCTAACGAGGGGGGGGGGCCTCACCCCCACTCGACCACTCTAGACCATTTCTGATGCTCGATAGATTAATTTGCATACACTGTGGTATAAACAATATAAAATATATGTCCCTTGTGCTTCACAGACCACGCCTACTCCTCCTACATATTAACCAAGTAGGTACCTTGTCCCCAAACTGCCTGCTGCCGTTACTGCTATTATGACTGACTATGAGTACACTTCCTGTTCACCGCACTGACGACCAAGCCCAGCACAGCAACAACGGCTTCCTTCAGGTGTGGAGAAAAGAGAACGAGGACAAAACAACACACTGAGCTGCCGCACAGGTCGGGGCCGCCTCACCTGCGGGGCTGGACAGCAGCATGAGTGGCCCGGACAAGCAGGAGCAGACTGCTGCAGGCGGCAGGAGGGTCAGTGGTCATCAGGCGAAGCAACTTGCTGCTGGCAACTCCAGCAACAAAGGAGAGAGGAAGTTTGTGTGTCTGGAGTGTGGAAAAGGATTCACCTCAAGGCCAGGCCTCAGATATCACACCCTTACACACACTGGTGTAAAGAACTATGAATGTAAGGAATGTGGGAAACAATTCAATCAGAAGAGCAACCTTAATAGACACACCCTTACACACACTGGTGTAAAGAACTATGAATGTAAGGAATGTGGGAAACAATTCAGCCAGAAGAGTACCCTTAATACACACACCCTTACACACTGGTGTAAAGAACTATGAATGTAAGGAATGTGGGAAACAATTCAGCCGGAAGGGTGACCTTGAAAAACACACCCTTACACACACTGGTGTAAAGAACTATGAATGTAAGGAATGTGGGAAACAATTCAGCCTGAAGAATAACCTTAATAAACACACCCTTACACACACTGGTGTAAAGAACTATGAATGTAAGGAATGTGGGAAACAATTCAGCCTGAAGAGTAACCTTAATAAACACACCCTTACACACACTGGTGTAAAGAACTATGAATGTAAGGAATGTGGGAAAAAATTCATCCGGAAGGGTTACCTTGATAAACACACCCTTACACACACTGGTGTAAAAAGTCATGAGTGTGAAGAGTGCGGGAAAAGATTTAGTTTCAAGTGGATTCTTAACGAACACGTCTTCAGGCACTATGACATTAGGGAGTTCAAGTGTGATGTTTGTGGAAAGCTCTTTAAGACAAAGCGTGACATTGCCAGTCACATGAAGACCCACTTCTGAACTGTGTCTGCCTACATTAATTATATAGACCAGGTTGTTAGCAGCAGCTGAGCCTGACAGGGCTGAGCTAACATTGCATCATGCGACAATTTTATCACATTTTTTTTTTTTTTTTTTTTTTTTTTTTGTGTTGCCTGCCGCCGGTAGGCATCTTCATCTTGGGGGCTGATGGTCGGCCCAAATCCTTTCAGTGGGGCCTGATGGTCGGCCCAGCCCGTTCTGGCACAGGCGAGTGTTTATAGTGGCGCCATCTTGCATTGGCTCATGCTGCCCCCCGGAACTCGTACTTGATTCGCTTGGACGGCTTCCTCTAGAGTCCGGGTTGATGGGTGGTCTTCAGGACAGCATGTGGGTAGTTTTAAGCCACTCGGCGGTGACCGAAAAATCCGAGTGGTAGCGTGAGGATTCGAACCCGCATACAATCATACACATACAGCACATTCGTAACAGTATGATATGTTTGGTATTTATGGATGTGTGTTACGAGTACGTTGACTGTTTACCTTGTGTAGGTATGTTTGTGGGTCAATGTCAATGTGAGTGTTTATGATCTTGTACATAAGTGTAAGTCTGTGTGCTTGTCTGCGTATGTGAAGAGGGTCCATGTTTATCTGTTGTTTGATCCGTGTTGTGATGCCAGGCGTTCGAGTGTAATTGTTTGTAATGAACCTAGCCGCCTAGGTGTTGATTTGTTCTAACCTATCAATGTTTCTGTGTGTGTAAGGATCCCACACCGTGGAGCAGTATTCCAGTGTTGGTCTCACAAGTGTGTCATAAGCTATGTGTTTAATGTCAGGTGTGCAGTTATGTAAATTCCTCCTCAATAACTCCAGCGTTCTGTTGGCTGTGGCACTGATATGGTCTATGTGAGTGTTGAATTTCAAGTTAGTTGAGAGATGGATGCCAAGGTACTTGTGTGTGTGAACTGATTCTAAATTTGAATTGTGGAGAGTGTAGGTGTGATGGAGGGGGTTGTGTGCTCTGGTGAATCTTAAAAGTTTGCATTTGTCTGGTCGGAAGTGCATCTGCCAGGTGCGTTCCCACCTCTCGAGGGCGTCCAAGTCGTTTTGTAGTAGTCTGCAGTCGTCAGTAGTCTTTACTGCTCTAAACAGTAAACTATCGTCGGCAAATAGTCTAGTGGAAGAGTTAGGCGTTGACAGTGGAAGATCGTTAATGTACAGGAGGAAAAGAAGGGGACCTAGAACGGTGCCTTGTGGGACACCTGAAGAAACAGGGACAGTGTCAGATGAAGATCCGTCAAGAAGAACACGTTGAGTCCTGTTAGTAAGAAATGCAGTGATCCAGTGAAGAATAGGTCCTGAAATACCGTAGTATTTTAATTTTAATGTCAGTCTTTTGTGCGGGACTGTCGAAGGCTTTGGCAAAATCTAAAACAATAGTGTCAACTTGTTTAATGTCACGTCGGTCAAGTAGCCTCGTGATGTGATATGTAGTAATGAGTTGACAGGAAGATGGTCGCTGCCGACGTGGGGCCCGGTGGTAATTATGGCGAGGTGCAGGGGACCATTTCCCAGGCACAGGTCAAGGGTGGACGCCTTGCCTGTAGCGGGGTCAATGCGGGTGGGAAGGTCTGGGGGGGCTAGACATGTCGAAAGCCTTCGATAGAGTCTGGCACAAGTCTTTGCTTTCTAAACTGCCTTTTGTCGGATTCTATCCCTCTCTGTTCCTTTATCTCCAGGGGCTGTATTTATAATAAGAAGTTATGGGTGTCATACGGAGGAGACGTTTTCTGTCATTCGCATGGGACTAATAAAACTAGTCATAATTCTTCTGGCGTCCAGCCCAATGTCCGAAACATTGCACGATCATTATCTTTTAAAATACATGGTAATTCATGAGATAACGATTGAAATATATGTTTAATAGGTTGTTTATATTATAGGGGCTATATAAATTAAAATATGTTATAGTGTATTCATTGGAAACAGAAATTAACAGCTAAATAATCTTGATCTTGATCTTGATGTCACAGGTGGCTCGGGATTTCTCCCAAGCCTGGCCTTTGTATCGGTAACTCCTGCGAAAAGAAAACAAAAAATGCGGAAAGTTTATGTTCTCGGGGCAAGATATCATTCCCTACATCTTGCACGCCACATGCCCTCCAAGAACTCTTTCACTGCCTCAATCACTCGTCCACTCGTCTCTCCACTCAGCCCCAGCAGCAGCACCATCCACTCCCTTCCAGTCCTCCCATTCACTCCACGTCCCATCTCGCTCAGAAACACCTGCATCATCTTCGTTCTCTCTCTGTCATACTTCTTACAACAATAAACTATCAATCAATCAATCAATCATTCCATTCTTACAATATTGCCCCGCCATCTTGATCATGATGTCACAGGTGTCTTGAGATTTCTCTCAAAACAGGCCGTTGTATCGGCAGCTCCTGTGAAGAGAAAACAAACCACACAGAACAGACGGTGTTCTACTCGAGGCAAAATATCATTGCCTACATCTTGCAGACCACATACTCTCCAAGAACTCTTTCGCTGCCTCAGTCACTCATCCCTTCGTCTCCACTCCCGTAAAACTGGTCGACACGAACTTTGTTTACACTTGACGGGCCTGCCTCCGCTGACCCCTTCGTCACACAATCTAGCCCCCTAAAACACTCCATAAGTGACTCACAATCACACAAACACGGAGCATATGCTTAATAGGAGCCACTCCTGTCAAGATAAAGAGAGGCAGAGGATGAGTCGTCTATAATATTGGTTAATAAACACAACTAATTCTTATCACATGCTTTCTTACATCTGTGAATGTTTCGGTGTACAGCCGAGCTTACTGCACTTGTTCTGAGTAAAGTGTAAGAGGTTATCTTAATAGGGTTCACTATCCTATCTTTGTCCAGCATCACGTTGGGGTAGCAAAAGAGGGATATTATTTGAAAACTCACAATATTTTGTAGATTTATTGAATAGCTTAGGAAAAATAGAGATGACATAATAAACTGTTTATTTTGATGCACACTTGTCAATACCTTAATTAGCAAACCACCCTTCCACTTCTTAGACAAAGCTTGCTCTTTTAGAAATAAAGTGTCTTTAAAACAAACATCACTTAAGTGCTGTGGCAACCTGTGTTTTGTTATGCCTGTGTGGAGTATATATGAACTCTGCCATCACTGTAGCATTTGGATGCATTTTAACCCACAGATAGTTGCCTATTTTTGCTATATTGACTAATCAACCAACTTTGAGTAACATAGCCTTAAATAATATATCTGCCTTTGTGAGGCTTTGCTCCCATTAACCCCCACTAGACAACCTGGATGTCACACCTACCATGTGTCCCAGGGTAATGGGTTCTTAATCATCATAGGCTCAAAAGCCAATGAGACAAAGACGAGCACCACAGACACGTGCAACTATGGCTCATGACCTCAACTCTATCTTTACTATGAGAAAATACCAACACCACAAATATGTCTGGGTTGACAAAGAATGCCTCTCTAAAAGGACAAATAGATCGCTGTATAATCAAATTGACAAAATTAATTAATTAATGTGGGTGTGGGTGTAATTCACCCACGGCCTGACCACGAGCTGGACCCGTCATTGCCAGAAAGTACCCTCCCAACAAGAGCAAGGCTCATTACAGTCAATCTCTGGGCATTGCTGAGACCTCACACAACACATGACATATTCCATCCCCCCTGCTCAAGGTGGGACAGTAACCATTCCTTTGTCAGCAGAAAAATCCCGACCGAGCGTGGCTCAAACCTCCACCGTGCGGATACCGGTGGGTGGGGGGGGAATTATGACCTGGTAAAGGCCGATACGCGTCCGACAAGAGCCGGTACGTGCACGGTGCTTGCCCGGTAGAGACACGGTTATGGAGAACATTGCACGGTGTCGGCACGGTATCTCGTGATCAAAAATTCTGCCGGGCAGCTCTTGGAAAAAGTTATTGTCGACTGCGGCTTTTTTGGCCGCTAGCCGGTGCGTGTCGGCGTGGCAAGATGTGCGCTCGTTGACCGCCGACCAGTGCCGATTTTTCCGTGGGTGTGCCAAAGTAACCCAATTCGGCGTGATTCGGGATGTACCGGGGGTTGGTGGGACAGGGCCTTTATGGTCTATCGACTCCTTGAGCCCTGTGGCTTGGCCCGGGGAACCCCCCATTGTTTTGACATCAAGCGATGACCTGGGGATGGCGATCTCTGTACGTTACCTATTTATGGAATATATATATATATATATATATATATATATATATATATATATATATATATATATATATATATATATATATATATATATATATATATATATATATATATATATATATATATATATATATATATATATATATATATATATATATATATATATATATATATATATATATATATATATATATATTTATTGTTGTGCTGAAAGCCAACCCCCGGCGTCCATGGGCCTCTAGAAGGCTCCGGGAGGAGCCTTCTAGAGGGGAGCAAGGCGAGCCGGCGGGGCGCGGCCAGACGCCAGGCGGGAAGTGTTGCCAACTCGCATATATTTTTGCTACATGTTCTTGTATGATCTAAAATATACTGTAACATTCTAGACTGTACTGTTCTGGATATATATAGGAGAAGAGGGCGAGAGAGTGCCAGTCCCAGTCATAGTAAGCTAGTGGCCAGTGAAGAGTCCGAGTGAATTGTAATACAAAGGAAGAATATTATACTACAAAAGCTGTGCAAGGTGTTTACATATCTCCCTCCCACGGAGTTTCCTGACGGCGACACTGAACCCAAGTAACATGTCCGGCATAACATTGGCGTCAGGAGTGTAGGCATTTGTTTTTTCGCCATGGAGACTCGTTCCCAAGCTGCCCAGAGGGACGACATGTTGACTGAACTCTTGGAAGCTTTAAGACTACAGGGGGAGAAACAAGAAAGAGCACAGCAACAACAAGAAAGAACACTCCAAGAACTCAAAGAACAACAAGAAAGAGCACACCAAGAACTCAAAGAACAACAAGAAAGAGCACAGCAACAACAAGAAGGAACACTCCAAGAACTCAAAGAACAGCTAGAAGATCGCTTCACAGGATTACAGCTACAGCTAAAAGCAGTACTAGATGGAAGTGAGTCAGTGCGAAGAGAAATGACTGATGTGACCACGAACTTGGGACAACGCCTGATAGAAGTGGAGAAAGAACACACAAATCTTCGACAAGAGATGGAGGTGGTACGGGAGACGACACACAAAGAAATATTAGAAGTAAGTGACAGAGTGAAGGCCCTTGAAGACTGCTTGGCTGGAAACGGACAGCCAGTGCCTGCAGGGGCTAGTTGTACCCAAGATGCTTCTCCTACGCAAGTCCGGGGTAGTTGGAGCCCTGTTTCGCCTGAGTTTATCCCCGCAAGAAGTTCCGCCAGCCCCATGAGTCTGCTGGGTTCGCCTGTTAGAAAGAAGCCTCAGGAGTTTGATGGCAAGGTCTCCTGGGAGGCTTACCGCGCTCAGTTTGAGCTGTTGGCAGCTCGGAACGGATGGGATGACCAAGAGTGCGCGGTACAGCTGGCCACTAGCCTGAAAGGGGCGGCGCTGGAGGTCCTTGCTCAGCTCGACAATGCGACAAAGGGCAGCTACAGCGGGCTGGCGCAGGCGCTGGAGCAACGATATGGGACCAAGCACCAGAACGAGCTCTTCAGGGTTAGGTTCAGAACCCGCAACAGGAGGCGCGGCGAGTCTCTTCAGGAACTCGCTCAGGACCTTGAGAGCATGGCGCACAAGGCATACCCAGGTGCCACCCCTGACCTGCTGACGGTTTTGCTGCGTGATCAATTCATCGATGCCCTGGACAGCCCTCAGCTAAAGATACAAGTGAACCAAGCTAAGCCTAAATCAATGCAGGAAGCTCTGGCACGTGCCATGGAGTTTGAGTCCTTTGTTAGGTCTAGCTTGTCAAGCTTCAGGGACGACTCGACTTCTGGCTTTAGGACACGAAAGGGCGCTGTCAGCGACACAGACAGGTTCCAAGGAACGTGCTGGTACTGCAAAAAGGTTGGCCACAAGGAGAATGAATGCTATAAGAGGAAGAAGAAATATGAAGGTGGCGCTAAGAAGAAGCCCAGGGAAGGACCCAAGTGCTGGACCTGTGGAGAAAAGGGGCACTGGAAGAATGAGTGTCGGAAAAATGTGCCCCCAACGAGGGACCACCACTCGGGAAACTAAGAAGGACTGGTTCACGGGGGCAACGACTAGTCTGTCCTGTACATGCCCCGAAGATATCAGTGTGCAGGAGAACCACCATGACAAGCTGCCAAGTGGAGGGCAAGGTTGACGGAGTGTTGTGGCTTGTGGTCGTCGACACAGGCTCGGAACGCACATTGGTGCGGCCTGACGTGGTGAGTCATCGTCGGCTTCCTAAGACGCCGCATCGACTGTGCGGAGTCACAGGACACTACGCAGAGCTTAGAGGCCAGTGGACGTGAAGTTTGAGCTCGGAGGAAAGGAAGAGTTCCTCTCTGTGTACGTGGCTGACATGGACGACCCCTGCATCCTAGGTATGGATTATCTTGTCTCCCACAGGTGCGAGCTGGACTTCCGCGCTAAGCAGCTGACTGAAGGAGGAAGGAGGGTGTCACTGACGACTGTGGACAAGGAAGACCTGCCAGTGACGGTCAAGCGCACCACCATTATTCCTCCGAGGTCGGAGATGCTGTTACCCTGTCAAGTTACGGGTGCCCCCCCGGCTAGCCTGTGTGTGGTAGAGAGTGGAAGTCGATGCCCGGTAGAAAACGGGGTGATTGTAGACAGTACTTTGGTAGACCCTGCTGCAGCGGTAGTGCCTGTCGTCGTGGCTAATGTCTCCTTCAGCCCAAAGAAAATAGAACAAGGGACCATGGTGGGGTTGTGCCAAGAGATCGACCAGGAACCGAGAACCTGTGTCTGCAGGAGAACCCTGACGAAGCCCCAGGAGGAGCTGCCCGACTACCTGGGCGACCTGTTTGACAGGAGCTCCAAGTGTCTAGAGGAGCCCCAAGTGGAATAGCTCAGGGAGCTTCTCGTGAGGAATGCAGATGTGTTTTCCACAGGAGACCTGGACTTGGGGTGTACGGACCTGGTAGAGCACCACATCGACACAAGTAGCCACCGCCCAGTGAAGCAAGCTCCTCGAAGGATGGCACCAGCCCGTCGCAAGGAGATGGATGAGGTAATGGATGATCTCCGGCAACAGGGGTTAATCGAGCGGTCCAGCAGCTCGTGGGCGTCTGCTGTAGTGCTCGTCAGGAAAAAGGACGGTTCCCTCAGGTGCTGCGTGGACTACCGAGCCCTCAACGATCTCACCATCAAGGATTCATACCCACTCCCATGGATCGACGACACGCTCGACGCTTTGGTGGGCTCCAAGTGGTTTTCAACACTGGATATGAAGTCTGGGTATCATCAAGTCAAAATGGCGGAGCAGGACAAAGAGAAAACTGCCTTCTCCTACGGTCAAGGCCTGTGGCAGTTTAAGGTTATGCCCTTTGGCCTCTGCAACGCGTCGGCCACGTTCGATCGGCTGATGGAGAGGGTGCTGGAGGGACTTCACTGGAAGACGGCACTCATCTACCTCGACGACGTGATTGTCTTTGGCCAGACCTTCGAGCAGGAGATGGAAAGGCTATCAGAGGTTTTCGCCCGGTTTAGAGCTGCACACCTTAAGCTCGGCCCGAAGAAATGCTGCCTATTCCAAAGGGAGGTCCAATACTTGGGACACATCGTGAGCGAGGCTGGAGTACGCACTGATCCTGAGAAGGTGGCTGTGGTAAGGGACTGGCCGACACCCACCAACGTGAAGGAGCTGCGGAGCTTCCTCGGGTTGTGCTCATACTACCGCAGGTTTGTAAAAGGCTTCGCTACGATTGCTGCACCATTGCACCTCCTGACGAAGAAGGGGCGCAAGTTTGAGTGGACAGCGGAAACTCAGGTTGCCTTTGAGAAGCTCAAGGAGGCCCTCATCAGCTCGCCCGTACTCACCTACCCAGACCCCTCAAAGCCTTTTATACTGGATTGTGATGCCAGTGATGAGGGGATTGGTGGAGTGCTGTCCCAGGCATGTGCCGACATGGAACGGGTTGTGGCCTACTTCAGCAAGAAGCTCACCCCAGCCGAGAAAAACTATTGCGTGACCCGGAAAGAACTCCTGGCAGTATTCAAGAGCCTTGACTTTTTCCATGCTTACCTGCACGGTGCAACTTTCACCATCCGCACGGATCACACTGCATTGCGGTGGTTGAAGTCACTGAAAAACCCTGAGGGCCAGCTTGCTCGCTGGATAGGTAAACTAGTGCAGCATCACTACACTATTGTGCACCGATCTGGGCTAACACACGATAACGCGGACAGCTTGAGCCGGCGCCCCTGCCTACCTGAGTGACAACATTGCCTCCAGAGGGAAAGCGTCCAGAATATGTGCCGCCGCACTACAGTGGAACAGACAGCGGAAGTGCCATGGGAAGACTTGGGAAAACTGCAGCAGGAGGACCGAGATCTGAGATTAATTATGGAGTGGCGGTGGCCGAAGTGATAGCGTACTGGACCCACATTCGCCGCGTGATGGACGACGCGGGTTCGAATCCTCACGCTACCACTCGGATTTTTCAGTCACCGCCGAGTGGCTTAAAACTACCCACATGCTGTTCTGAAGACCACCCATCAACCCGGACTCTAGAGGAAGCCGTCCAAGCGAATCAAGAACGAGTTCCGGGGGGCAGCATGAGCCAATGCAAGATGGCGCCACTATAAACACTCGCCTGCGCCAGAACGGGCTGGGCCGACCATCAGGCCCCACCTGGAAGAAGCCTTGGGCCGACCATCAGGCCCCACCGGGAAGATGCCTACCGGCGCAATAGGCAACAACGTAAAAAAAAAAAAAAAAATCGTCAACGCGACCTGGGTGGGAAGTAATCTCGAGAGAAAGCCCTACCACCAAGAATTACTGGACTCAGTGGGACACTCTTCGGATGGACAACGGGGTGTTGCAGCGACGCTGGGTCTCTCATGATGGTCTTGACCACTACTGGTCCACGGTGCTACCTATGAAGTCCCGGGAAGGCGTCTTGAAAGAAATGCACGACAGCATCACCAGCGGACACCTTGGGGTAAAGAAAACACTGAGTCGCCTGCGCCAAAGGTTCTACTGGGTTGGCATGAGGAAGAACGTGGAAGAATGGTGTCACGCGTGTGAGGTGTGCTGTGCAAAGAAGGGCTCCAAGAAGCGTCACCGTGCCCCATTGCAACTATACCAGGTTGGAGCCCCCATGGAACGGGTGGCAGTGGATATAGCAGGACCCTTGCCTCTGACGACGAACGGAAATATGTACATCTGCGTCACAATGGATTACTTCACCAAGTGGCCGGAAGCCTACGCCATCCCTGACCAGGAAGCCACTACCATCGCTAAGATATTGGTGGAGGAGTTCTTCTGTGGCTTCGGTGTGCCTAACGAGCTCCATTCCAACCAGGGAAGGAATTTTGAGCCAACAGTCCTTGCTGAGTGCTGCAAGCTCCTGGGTATCAAGAAGACCCGGACCACCCCTCTGCACCCACAGTCAGATGGAATGGTGGAGAGGTTTAATTGGACGTTGGGCCAGGAGTTGGCCAAGCAGTGCAACAATGATCAGTCTTCATGGGATCAGAAGCTGCCTGCGCTCCTCATGGCCTACAGGTCTGCCGCCCACGAGACAACGGGGTATTCACCAGCAAAGCTGATGTTTGGACGTGAGCTGCGATTGCCGGTGGACCTACTGACAGGAAGGCCTCCTGGGGAAAGCCTTCCAAGGGACGCCTCCAGTTTTGCCCGTCAACTAGAGGAACGGCTGGAAGAGGTGCACCATCAAGTCCGTGGTGCCTTGAAGTTCTCCGGGGAGGCCATGAAGCGCGGTTACAATATGAGGGCAAGCCACGTTGACTTCAAGGAAGGAGACCAATTCTGGCTTTACAACCCGCAGAGGAAGAAAGGACAGTCTCCGAAGTTACAGAGCCCCTGGGAAGGCCCTTATACTGTGCTAGAACGCCTCTCCGACGTGACTTACCGAATCCGGAGAACGGAAAGGACCAAGCCGAAAGTTGTCCACGTCAACCGCCTATGGAGGTACCACGGTCCGGGAAACTACACCTGGAACAACTACAGACACCCAGCAGCCGACGAAAACGCAAGGGACGTCCAGGACCGAGAGGAGGTCGACGACGACATAGGCCTTCTGGACCTTTCAGCCGAGGGAGATAACCTCCCGGCTTCGGCAGATGTTCCAGGGACACCCCAAGAAGCGGACGACGACGAGGCGCACCAGGAGACAGACGCGCAGGAGGCACCGAACAGAAGACAGAGACAACGCAGGCGTCCACAACGATACGACGATTATTATGTTTTTGATTAATTCTCTTATGTTTGTATATAGTTAAGTGTGTGATCGGGACGATCACAATTAAGAGGGGGGGATAGTGTTGTGCTGGAAGCTTCCCCCGGCGTCCATGGGCCTCTAGAAGGCTCCGGGAGGAGCGAGCAGGGGGGCGGGGAGCAAGGCGAGCCGTCCGCGCCCCGCGGGGGACGGCTAGACGCCAGGCGGGAAGTGTTGCCAACTCGCATATATTTTTGCTACATGTTCTTGTATGATCTAAAATATACTGTAACATTGTAGACTGTACTGTTCTGGATATATATAGGAGAAGAGGGCGAGAGAGTGCCAGTCCCAGTCATAGTAAGCTAGTGGCCAGTGAAAAGTCCGAGTGAATTGTACTAATAAGGAAGAATATTAAACTACAGAAGTTGTGCAAAGTGTTTACATATCTCCCTCCCACGGAGTCTCCTGACGGCGACACTGAACCCAAGTAACACGTCCGGCATAACAATATATATATATATATATATATATATATACATACATACATACATACATACATACATACATATATATATATATATATATATATATTTATTTATTTATTTATTTATTTATTTCGCCCAATGACATATATAAAAAACAGGACAAAAAAAAAACGAACGGTATTGAACGAGATACATAATACTTAAATAATTGACAACTTATAATCATATATGGGTGTGCACGGCACACTTATGCACAATCTACACGTTCAGAAAGCCCAGCCACTCCCGCCGCATAGATCCCTAAACATAGGGCGAGCTCTTTCTGACGGAGGTGATGATGGAGTTCCCAGATTGTTCCGCTCTACTCCTCATACTGTATAGAGGGGTTGCACGTGACATCATCAGCGGCGATCAGCTGATCACTTCTCAGCTGCCCCGTAAAGGCCCGCCATTTTGGGAGGCACATATTTACCGCAAGAGAGCTCCTCAGCTTTTCCCCGCCATGTTACTGTGTTGGTGTTTGTGTTAGTGGCCCACCCACTACCGTGTGGGTGGGTGTGTTAGTGTCCATCTGTTAATGTGTGGGTGGGTGTGTTAGTGGCCCATCTATTACTGTGTGGGTGGGTGTGTTAGTGGCCCATCTATTACTGTGTGGGTGGATGTGTTAGTGGCCCATCTATTACTATGTGGGTGTGTGTGTTAGTGCCCCATCTACTACCGTGTGGGTGGGTGTGTTACTGGTCCATCTATTACTGTGTGGGTAAGTGTTAGTGACCCATCTTTTACTGTGTGGGTGTGGGTGTTAGTGTCCATCTATTACTGTGTGGTTGTGGGTGTTAGTGGCCCATCTATTACTGTGTGGGTGGGTGTGTTAGTGACCCATCTATTACTGTGTGGGTGTGGGTGTTAGTGTCCATCTGTTACTGTGTGGGTGGGTGTGTTAGTATCTATCTATTACTGTGTGTGTGTGTGTGTGTGTGTGTGTGTGTGTGTGTGTGTGTGTTAGTGTCCATCTATTACTGCTCCAAACCTTTTCCCCACTCTCAGGACCCTGTGCAAAGATGCCTGGCAGCTGATACACCAACAGTCAAGATAGTGGTACCCCAAGCGTCAGCTCCTCTCTAGCAGCGATCCGCCAAGCCACAATAAGACGTGCTAAGAATCCGCCTATCGTATTGTCAACAGCCCCCGTTTGCGTTTGCGGCTTCGACAACATTACTGGTTGGCAGTACTTGATCCGTAGGACACTTACTGGCACAGTCCCATCCACCTTCGTCCCGTTGGTTTCTCGCTTTCCAGGTTGGAGAGGTAAGTTTCAGTTTACCAGGTTTCCACTGGGATTCGAGGCTGGCCACGGTAAGGCTATCTGAAGTTACAAACCTTGGCTTCAAACTCTTTAGTGCTTTAGTTCCCCACCATGTCTCGCAGACGATGGAAATCCCTGTTGGGCTTCTTCGATTCCGGGTTTCTCCCTTCTTTCTCTAGGAGTACCCCAACCTGGAGGGCAAGACTATCTGCTTCGACAGCTATAACATGACAGCGGTCCAATGCCGCGCCAAGCATGGCACCTCCTGTTCAGGAAAACCCGCTGTCAATGTCGGAACAAATATCTGCCCTGGCGGCATTACGTCGTATTTCACTGTCAACCCAACAGGTCCCAGGGTAAAACAACGAGTGGGCAGATGCTTTCTCCCGCTTCAAGAAGTCCTCAGTGGTACGGACCTTAAAATGGGAGTATTTCGAGAAACTATGCATTAGGTGGGGGACACCGCAGATCGATCTCTTTGCCTGCAAGACATCGGCCAGGCCAGGCCTCCCAAGTTCCTAGTCAGAGGTGTTCGGAGAACGGAGGGCGGTCCAGACGCTTTTACCGAACAATGGAACAGGTGGGACTTATATTATTTGTCCCCTCCTCCAGGCACCAGCCTAAAATGGAAAGTGTTGCATAGCCCGAAATCCTTCATGGGCGGCCGGGGTAGCTCTTATTGATAGCGTCGTGGTGGTCAGCACAACCACGGTTCGCGGTACTTAACCAGTGGTGTCCTCCTCCCCCGCCAGAAGCTCATGCTATCGAGGGGATTCGCCCCGCCAGACTCTTTTTCCACGCTGGCACTTCACTCTTAGAGTTTCTCACGCCTGTCTAGCACGCCTCGTTCCCTCAAAGGCTGTATAGGACATGCTTTCCTCTTTTCGTCCTTTCTCTTCTCTTAAGACATTACGAATCTCATTGGAAGGGTTTCCGATCCTTTGTGAGGGTATGACATAAAGAAAGAATCACTGAGGCCACAGTCTTGGAATTTCTTTCTTGTCTTTCCCACATTAAGGGAAAACGTTATCTACAATTGCAACTCACCTTGCCGTTCTGGCTGTCCCCCTTAAGCATGGCTGGGGGCTTGTCCGAGACCCTCTCTCAGTTAAGCTTCTTAAGCGTGGCTCTTTCACCAAAATCCTTCCCCTAGGAGAGGCAGCACCTTTTGGTCTCTAGGAAAGGTTATAACGTCCCTCTCTTCCTCCAAGTACCACGACGAACCTTCAGTAATGGACCTTTTTAAAGTGCACCCTGTTCCTCGTAATGCTCACCTCCGGCTTCAGGTCCTCGCAGCTCAGGGAGCGAATACGTTCCCCGGGTTCATTGCATCCACGGCAGTTGGCTTCGCAGTTTCCTTTGCTCTGCCTCCTAGTCTTAAGCCGCTAGCTAAGAATGAGCGCCTCGTTCACCGTCCCCAAACCATTGGTCTTACCAGCTTGGTATCTACAAAGGGAAGCTTATCCACTCTACCCTGTGTCGGCCTTGAGGATACGCATAACATCCTCTACGGGTCTCGATCAGCATCGCTTGTTCTGTGACCCCACATCTGCAATACCTTTGTCCACCAGGAGTACTGCAGGCCTTCTGAGGATAATGACTGCGGAAGGATGTCTGGGCCACGTTCCCCGTGCTCACGATGTCCGGGGTGCCTCTGCATCCCTGGCATTCGCTCGGACCCATTCTCTAGACCGGGTCAAGGAGAGCGGCCAGGAGAGCACGGCTTCCTGTTTTATGGCCAGCTATCTCTCCTTCTCCACGGACGACGCCCCTGCGTTGCACTGGGACTTCCTGCGTCGAGGGAGATACATCAGGAAAGTGTGTTGACATTACGTCAGCCGCGAAAGCAGTTGGAGGGAGCAAGGGGCACTCCGACCTCTTTCCTCGGTTTAGATTTTCCTTCTCTTTGCCCATAAAAGGAATACTTGTGCTGGAAGTATGCTTCCTTATCAGTCGTGGCCCTTAGCTATTGTGATTACATTTGGGCTTAAATGATTTGGCCCAGTGCTCCTTTGGATTTGTTGAGCTGATTTTCCCCGTCTTGGCAGTGGATTCTTCAAGATTGTACACTATACTAAGTTTGGGTGACGCAGGCCGTCTCTACGCATACCGACTTGGGACGCAAAAGTAGACTCAGGTTTGTGGCACTTTGATGGAGTCGCCTTCTCCCCTGCTCCAAGTGGGAGTTAGCTATCGTGCATTAGTCATGGAGGGTTCCCAAAATGACGGTTTTGATATCTGAAAAACCTGTTTTTGGGAACCCGGAAAGACTAGTGCACATTCCTTATTTCCTCCCTCCTTCCCCACAGAAGGTTCCTCCAGCCTCCGTCGAAGCACCTTGAAAGAATGGAGCTTGCGGCACTTCTCTCTGTGTCCAGGAGGCGCTGCCAGCACCCTGCTCGATTGCTTCACTCGACTGTTTCACATGTTATTATTTGTTTTTTTCTAGTGCAGCCTAGACTCGTTATAGTCTAGAAGTTGGGATATTTGCCGTTTTTCTCTAGGTTCTATCGCGAGAGCTAGTATCCCTCTCACATTATAGCTATCGTGCACCTCCGGCTAGCTCAAACGTACGGCTGTGACGTAGGCCTCTAGGGAATAAGCGGCAGTACAGCGTTGCCACGTTTTAACCCCACCTTGGTTGCCTCTCTCTCTCTCTCTCTCTCTCTCTCTCTCTCTCTCTCTCTCTCTCTCTCTCTCTCTCTCTCTCTCTCTCAGCGCCCTGCCCTCAGTCAGCGCCCTGCCCTCACTCAGTCAGCGCCCTGCCCTCACTCCGAGAGGTCAAACCGCACGCGCTCCCACTTCCGTGACCTCTCTCGCTTGCGATGCCACCCTCGTGTGCTGTACTGCACTATACTGTAGATCTTGCTGTGCTGTGTGCCGTGTGCTATTTCGCGTCGTGCTGCGTACTGCTTATTGTCAACCGAGTTAGCTGCCTGCAGAGGTGTGCTGTTTGCTGTGCGACCACGTGCTTCGCTGGACAGGATTAAGTGTTGCCCTTCTTTTTACTACCTCTCTCTGCCTGTATCTACCCTCTCGCCGTAGCGCCCTGTAAAACATATATACACATATACACAAAACACAGTGTTACACTCTTTCCGCCACATTCTTTATATATTTCCAGATTCCACTCCCACGCCACTCCCTACGCAGGTGTGCAGAGTTACCTGACCTGACTTGACCAGAGTATTCCCCAGAGACACACTAATCCTCTTAATTTTTCCTCACCTGCGTCTCTCTCCCTCTCATCCCTCGCGTTTCGCTCCTCTTCTCTCGCCTCCCCTCTCCATTGCCCCCCCCCCCTCTCTCTCTCTCTCATAACTACCCCCCACTTGCCCCTCTCTGTCTCTCCTTCCTCACTCCCTATCTCGTTCCCCCCCTCTCTCTCTCCCCCCCCTTTCCTTCGCCCTCTTCCTCCCTCCATCCCTATCTCCCTCCTACGCCTTCCCATCTCTCTCTCTCTCTCTCTCTCTCTCTCTCTCTCTCTCTCTCTCTCTCTCTCACACACACACACTTATTCTCGCTTATTCACGCGCGCGTCCCTCTGCCCTACGAAAAAGAAAAAGCAAAGCAAATATATAGATAAACACTACTCACTTGCTCTCTCCTCCTTACCAAGATGGCGCTGAAGAAATGTTCGCCTTGCACAGGAAACTTCTCTGGTCATTTCTTCTCAGGACGATCGACCGTCTGCAAGATCTGCCTGTTGACACAGCAGATGAAAACGAGACTCCTTCAACAGGACGAAAGGCTGACGGCTGGCGAGAAGATCACCGAACTAACAAGTAATGTTGATACCTTGCAGGAGTTTATCCAGGCCAACATCGTCGCCCCTGCTGCAAGTGACGCCTCATCACCCTCCTCACCTGCACTCGATGCCCAGCCACCTTCCGAAGAAGGCACGTCACAGGGGACCGGTAGAGCTGACGCTGAATGCTTCACCCCCGTGAGAGGAGGAGCCAGACCCGCCCCTAGAGCCATTTATCCTACTCAATGCTACAACAGATTTGCCATACTGGAGGAGGAGGACGAGGAACAGAGCACCTTCTTGGTCGGTGACTCTATGATTCGCCATCAGGTGGTTGAATTCTGTGGCAGAGTCCCCCGTCGTAGGCGTAACTACTGTTATCCTGGAGCTGGTGTTGACGACATCACAGCTGCACTGGACGAGGTCTCCGCTGTGGCCTCTAATGACTCACTCTTTGTTCTCCACACAGGTACAAACGACGTCACCACGACCCGGTCTGAGGAACTGCTGGACAAGTACCGTAGGCTCATCCAGCAGTATAAGTCTAAATCCCCTAATATTTTGATTTCAGGAATTCTACCACGGACATGGGATGAGGGCGACTTCTACAGTAAGGCCTTCAGCCTCAACAACCGCCTACAGACTCTCTGCGGAGAGCTTGACGTCGAGTTCTTTAACGCCTGGAACCATTTCTACGGCCAGAGTAAACTTTTCCAAAGGGACGGCATACACCTGTCCCCCATCGGGGCAGCCAGATTCGGAAGGCTCCTCAACAACGCCGTACGTAACGCCCGAACAACAAAAAACGACTCTCAGCCACGTCCTTCCATCCCGCCCGTGTAAATAGACACCATACACCGCAACAGACTCGTAACATTGAACCCTCCAGTACCACCACCTCTATTACCAAGCTTCAAGATAACCTAAGAGTCCTTAGTTTCAATGCGCGTAGCCTAAGAAACAAATTTGATGAACTGCGATGTCTTGCTCTGACAGAAAACTTTGACGTAATTGCTATAACCGAAACATTTCTCGACACCACTAATATTGATTTAAGTTCCGAATACAACATAGATGGCTACAGATTCTTCAACAATGATCGTGTAAACCGTAGAGGGGGTGGTGTCGCCCTTTTTGTCAAAAGCTACTTGCAACCCACTGACAAAACACCAAGAAACAATAACGTTGAACATTTGTGCGTGCGAGTAAACATTGCAAAAGTCAATTTAAATATATCTGTCACTTACAGGCCTCCGGGGCAATCACTCGATGCCGATCTTGAAATGTACAGCGTCTTATGGCAGTCACTTAATAACAGCGACTCACTGATACTAGGAGACTTTAACCTCCCCCATATCGACTGGGCGACACTGTCGGGTACAGAAGGTGAGTCCCATAGAATGATTGAATTTCTAGAGGAAAATTATCTAAGCCAAATGGTTTCTGAACCAACTCGACAAAATAACATACTTGACCTTGTTATAGCGACCCAAGATAACCTAGTCAGTAATGTCACGGTAGGAGAACACCTCGGTTCCTGCGATCATAAACTAGTGCGCGTTGACATTAGAGCTCAAACATCGGTGACTGAAAATAAAGTAAAGGTGCCCAATTTCAAAAGAGCCAACTTCGTAGAAATCCGACGAAAACTAATAGATATGCAACTATCAGATGACGGCAATGTAGAGGACGCCTGGCTAAACTTTAAAAATCACTTACTCACTCAGCAGGACACATTTGTCCCCTTGTGCGAGAAGCGAATTAACACTAATAAAAGTCCACCTTGGTTTAATAGCGAAATTAAACACTCAGTCAAGGAGAGAAAATTGTCTTACAGGTTAAAGAAAGAGCAAAGCACGCCCGAAAACATTAGACTTTACAATGATGCCAGGCGACGAGTAAACAGATTAGTGCGTCAGGCAAAGCGTAGATATGAAGAAAATATTGCAGCCAACTGTAAAAATAATCCGAAATCCTTCTTCAGTTACATAAACAACAGAAAGGCGATCAGAAGTGGAATTGGGCCTTTAACAAACAGCGACGGTGCACTAGTGACTGACAGCCAACACTTTGCAAACCTATTAAATAATTACTTTTCCTCGGTGTTTAATAATAACAGTCCTCCCACCACCACCACCAACACCAGTACTAATGTAAATCCCGAGCATGCATTGTCTAACTTTGAAATAAAACCCGATGAAGTCCTTAAAGCCCTCAAATCACTTAAAACAAATAAAAGTCCTGGACCTGATAAAGTATATCCAACTCTGCTGAAAGAAACAAAGAGTGAAATACTCTCCTTCACAACCGTATTCAATATGTCCTTGCGACAAGGCATCGTCCCTTCAGATTGGAAAAAGGCTAACGTGACACCGATTTTTAAGAAAGGAGACAAAAAAGTACCAGGTAATTACAGGCCCATTAGTCTAACTTCGGTTGTAGGTAAGCTACTTGAGGGCATAATTAGAGACAAAATTGTGAGTTACCTTGAAAGCCACTCATTGATTGGGGACTCACAACATGGCTTCCGAAACAAAAGATCCTGCCTATCAAATCTATTAACCTTTTATAACGACCTCTTCACTGTTTATGACGTTACCAAATCACTGGACGTAGTCTATCTTGATTTCCAGAAAGCGTTTGATAAAGTCCCGCATCATAAATTACTTTACAAATTAAAGCAAATAGGTATTGACGGTCAAGTAAACCAATGGATCGCGAATTGGTTGAGCAACAGACAACAAAGAGTAGTGATTGACGGATTTAACTCAGAGTGGGCGCCGGTCACTAGTGGCGTCCCTCAGGGCTCGGTTCTTGGCCCAGTGCTCTTCATTATTTACATCAACGACGTGGATGTTGGACTCAATAACCGCATTAGTAAATTTGCACACGACACAAAGATTGGTAACTCGGTTCTCACTGACGAAGACAGGCAAAGCTTCCAAGAGGATTTGCACAAAATTTTAGCTTGGTCGGATAGATGGGAGATGCCCTTTAACGTAGACAAGTGCCAGGTCCTTCAAGTTGGAACGAGGAATAAGAAGTTCGATTACGAAATGCGCGGCGTTAAACTCAAAAGCGTTCAATGCGTCAAGGACTTGGGGGTCAAAATCGCGTCAAACCTCAAATTCTCACATCAATGCATCGATGCAGCAAATAAAGCGAACAGAATGTTGGGCTTCATTAAAAGAAACTTTTTATTTAAGAATAAAGATGTAATACTCCCGCTCTACAACAGTTTAGTCAGACCCCACTTGGAATATGCGGTACAGTTTTGGTCTCCCCACCATGCAAAGGATATTGCTAAATTAGAAGGTGTTCAGCGTCGGGCAACGAAAATTATCCCTTCCTTGCGCAACAAATCCTACGAAGAAAGGCTTTCTACCCTTAACATGTTCTCTCTTGAGAAACGTCGCCTCCGAGGAAAACTGATCGAATGTTTTAAAATACTTAATGGTTTCACGAATGTAGACAGATCAACATTGTTTATGATCGATGACATTTTGCGCACGAGGAACAATGGCGTAAAACTCAGATGTAGACAAGTAAATTCAGACTGCACCAAATTTTTCTTCACCAACGTTGTAGTGCGAGAATGGAATAAGCTCCCATCATCAGTGGTCCAGTGTAACACGATTGACTCCTTCAAAAATAAGCTCGACCGTCACTTCCTTCAACTTAATATCAACCAGAGTAGAAATGCAACGTTTTGGAGTCTTCTGATTAATGTAAAATCACTTAGGTTTAAGGACAGACCACCAAGTCTGGACCATGGGGTCTGTGTGGTCTGATTTTCTATGTAAATCTATGTAAATCTCTCTCTCTCTCTCTCTCTCTCTCTCTCTCTCTCTCTCTCTCTCTCTCTCTCTCTCTCTCTCTCTCTCTCTCTCTCTCTCTCTCTTAATTCCTCCCTCGCACATTCCTTTCTTCCTCCTTCTCTCTCTCTTTCTCTGTCTGGTCAAGGACGCCGACTGACCTGAGTGGAGTCACCTGACCTCTCCACCTGTGTGGATGGCGGGCGTGTCTGGGTGTTGGCCGGGAGTGTTACCGCCGCGAGGATTTTAATGTTTTTTTTTCATACTTATGTCAGCTTATTTTAACGTACATTCCTTCACGATATAATCTAAATATAATTGTGAAACCCCTTACCCATCCCAAAACGTAAGGGAAACTCAATAATAAGTATAGCATTTTTTTGCAACACTGTAAAATATGTATGCCACGTTTCTTTGTATGCTTACAAATATCTTATCCATAATAAGTTAACTGTTCTTCCATACGTTATAATACTAAGACTAAATGTGTATGCATATATGCTGATCATATTTGCCACGGTTTTACTTAAATTAGAACATTTCTACATCGCGGGCTGGGAGACACGCGGCAAGGCCGTTCAAGGGATCCCGTACGCTTACTCCGCCCACAACCGCACGTTTAGTGTAGCCAAGGTATAGTCATTCCGGGTTCCCAAAAGTGTTTTTTTCAGATCAAAACCGTCAATTTGTGTGCGTTTCTTTGTGTGTGTGTGTGTGTGTGTGTGTGTGTGTGTGCGTGTGTGTGTTTAAGAACATAAGGAGTCTCCAAGAAGCCGGTAGAAAGGTAGCTTTTGTGAACCTAACCCCACCTAACATCAATATCCATGAATTTATCAGATCCTTTTTAATTTGTCTATCGCATTGGCACTCACGACATAACTACCACGCCTGTTCCACTCATCCACTACTCTGTTGGTGAATCAATTCTTGCCTATGTCCTTGCTGAATCTGAATTTTCTCTAATTTAAACCCATGCATTACTACGTGTCCTACCCGGCTCTCTTACTATCATAACCTTGTCAATATCCCCATTATTAAAGCCCTTCATCCATTTATAAACTTCGATCAAGTCTCCTTGCACGCTTCGCCTTTCTAGAGAATGCAAGTTCAACTGTTTCAGTCTTTCCTCATGTGGCAAGTTTCTTAACCCGTGAATCATCTTTGTCATCCTCCTCTGTTCCGATTCTAACATTTTGATATCCATTCTGTCGTAAAGTGACCAGAACTGAACCGCATAATCAAGATGAGATCTAAGTAATGTTAAAGATAGTTTGAGAGTGACTTAAGCGCTTCTATTGCTTACAGCCCTTGAAATGAATCCCAGCACCCTATTTGCACGATTTCTAGCCGGGATGCATTGGGCCCTTTGACGGAGATCAGAACTCACTATAAACCCTAAATCCCTCTCACACCCAGACCTGCTTATGGGAGTGTCACTAAAAAGCAATAATTATGTGAGGGGTTGTTCCTACCTAGGCTCAGATGCTGCACTTCCCAAAATTTATCTCCATCTGCCAATTCCCCGCCTAATCGTACAATATCTAGTTCATCCTGGATAATACTAGCTTCGTGATCCAACTCAATTATTCTGCTCATCTTTGTATCAGCATCAAACCTACTGACATCACTGCTAATTCTTGTATCTAAATCATTGATATAAATAATAAACAACAGTGGACCCTATAACGACGCTGTGGGACCCCATTCGTAACACAGCCCTTGTCAGATCTTTTATCATTTGCCTTGCACCCTTTGCTTCATATTGCAAAGCCACGCCCTGATGCACTTCAAAACTTTGCCATCTACTTCGTGAGCCTGTAATTTAGGCAACATTTCTGTTAGAGCAGAAACGCAGTCTTTTTGGCTATCTGATTTGGCGATCTCTCTCTCTCTCTCTCTCTCTCTCTCTCTCTCTCTCTCTCCAGAACACACACACACACACACACACACACACAACCGCTAATGACCTTAATAAAACAGGCAAGACAAAAGCGGGTGAGGGGGAGACAACCTGCTCCCCTCACTCCCCTAATTTAAGACGAGAGGAGTGAAGGGAAATGGAGTGGAGGAGAGGGAGATGCTTTGTGCGTTGCGAAATCAATGAATCAATCAACGGTGCCATGCATACACCGCGGGGGCCGTCGCCTCGCCCTCCGACCGACCCCAAAGCCGGGGGTTCCTCAGGGCAAGTCTCCGTGCAGGGACCAAGTTCAGGAACACTTCGCCACTTACACACTCACATTGGGCAGGGTTTTCGTAGAAGTTTTCGGCACTTCCAGAGGTGTTTTTATGACCTTGGTGGTAGTTCGATCCTTCTTGTATGCCATGGACGTGAAAAAAAAAACTCATGAAAACCCAATTAATTTCCTTTCTGGGCCTTGGAATTAATTGTCGATGTGAGAGTCGGAAGTGTCTGAGAATACCGACTCTCAGGCCCTTTCTCATCCGAGTACCTCCTGGCAGAATCGAGAAACCGCTTGCCCGTTCTACAGGATGCACCGCCACCTGTTCTGTCCGGGCAACAGGTCACGTATGCCAGTGACAAGGGGCACCTGCGGCTAGTGATGCCCACATCCCTTCCACGAGAGGTGCTGGACGACCTACACATAGGATACCGGAGGAAAGACTTTGTGTTGCACAGTCTGAATACTGTCCAGGCAAAGTCGCCGAGGTATAGCAAAAGAGCCGACACTGTCAACTCTGCGAGCACAACGCTTCGTCTCAACCTGCCGAGAACCCAATACCAAAACCGGGACTAGGGTATGTGTTCCGACAAGCCGCGACTGACCTGTTTCATTTGGAGGAATATGTGTAGGCTACTACGCCTACCTCGATAGACTGACCAGCTGGTTGGAAGTAGGGCATCTACCGAGCGGCGCCACCAATATTAAGATAAAGTCTTACTCGATGCTGCTCATGTGAATCGCAACTCATTACTACATATCACGACATCACGAGGCTACTTGACCGAAGTGACATTAAACAAGTTGATACTATTGTTTTAGATTTTGCCAAAGCCTTCGACAAAGTCCCGCACAAAAGACTGACATTAAAATTAAAATACTACGGTATTTCAGGACCTATTCTTCACTGGATCACTGCATTTCTTACTAACAGGACTCAACGTGTTCTTCTTGACGGATCTTCATCTGACACTGTCCCTGTTTCTTCAGGTGTCCCACAAGGCACCGTTCTAGGCCCCCTTTTTTTCCTCCTGTACATTAACGATCTTCCACTGTCAACGCCTAACTCTTCCACTAGACTATTTGCCGACGATAGTTTACTGTTTAGAGCAGTAAAGACTACTGACGACTGCAGACTACTACAAAACGACTTGGACGCCCTCGAGCGGTGGGAACGCACCTGGCAGATGCACTTCCGACCAGACAAATGCAAACTTTTAAGATTCACCAGAGCGCACAACCCCCTCCATCACACCTACACTCTCCACAATTCAAATTTAGAATCAGTTCACACACACAAGTACCTTGGCATCCATCTCTCAACTAACTTGAAATTCAACACCCACATAGACCATATCAGTGCCACAGCCAACAGACCACTGGGGTTCTTGAGGAGGAATTTACATAACTGCACACCTGACATTAAACACATAGCTTATGACACACTTGTGAGACCAACACTGGAATACTGCTCCACGGTGTGGGATCCTTACACACACACACACACACACACACACACACACACACACACACACAGAAACATTGATAGGCTAGAACAAATCAACACCTAGGCGGCTAGGTTCATTACAAACAATTACACTCGAACGCCTGGAATCACAACACGGATCAAACAACAGATAAACATGGACCCTCTTCACATATGCAGACAAGCACGCAGACTTACACTTATGTACAAGATCACAAACACTCACATTGACATTGACCCACAAACATACCTACACAAGGCAAACAGTCAACGTACTCGTAACACACACATCCATAAATACCAAACATATCACACTAACACTAACGCATACAAGCACTCATACTTTCCATGCACCATACGTGACTGGAACAGCCTCCCTCAACAGATTTTAGACTGCGATACAATAGACTTATTCAAAAAACAAATACATACTCACTTGTCACCACAACATACCAACACTAACAATTACACTTGATTCACTTCCCTCCCCTGCATACTCGGCTCCCCCGTCCCCCCAACAGCCAACAAATATGCGTGTTATGCACCATACAGGTGCCCTGCGCATTATTATCCAGATCCAGATCCAGAATATATAATAATTCAAACCTTTATCTAATCATATGTATCAATGTATACGCAATGACAATAAATTGCAAGGAGAAATGAAACGTATGATTGAGAATGTAAAGTCCATCATATTTTTCATAATGGTGTATAGGAATCGTCAAAATTCGGCCAAATTCGGCCAAATAATTTCGCCATAAAGCTCATTATTTTCACGGCCAGTCATAATTTTTCACGGCCAAATTTTAGGAATTTGGCCGAAAAATCGGCCATCTGGCAACCCTTGACTGAACACCTGCAGCTCCAAACCAGAGATCCTGTCGTGCAATGGCGACACAAACCTAGCTAGTTAGTAAGGAGGCAAGGGAGTTCGTCTTCGCCTGACGCGTACCACTGGAGAGTCTCGACAGAGCACTCCCCACAGTCTTACAAGCGTGAAGGGATTTTCTGACCTGGATGGGGACACGCCCCATTCATAAAACTGTGCGATGTCTCCAACCAAAACTGCAGCTGATGATTTTCATTAACCCTGGTTAAATAACGTGGTACCACATCTGGCACCAGTAACTGCGCAATAACACGTTTTTTTTTTTTTTTTTTTTTTTTTTTGCGCAAATCGCCTGGAAGCCACAGCTGATTTGGAGCTGCAGACGTTCAGCTTCAGTCTCTCCCTGGCTTTAGTGGAGGGCAGAGCCGTAGATAAAGAGAGTTTGGCCAATGCGGGAAATGATAGCTCACGCGTGATTGGCCCAGCCAGGTCACGTGACCACTACCAGCCATGTTAATACCAAGGCCCAGCCCGCGAAGTTCAAACTGCTTTCAGTTTGAATACAGACACAGTCGGTGTAGAGCCGTAGAGCCGGTGTATGTGATTGTGTGTGCAGTATGGTTTGCTGTGTAGCCATAGGGTGTTCTGTCCGGCCTGGAATGGGCAGGATTATGCACAGATTTCCCACAGATCCACATAGACGACGACAGTGGGAAGTAAAAGTGAAGCGACTGAACTGGCAAGCTCACAATAATGCATACATATGTTCGGTAACTTCATCATTTTCTTAAACGCAGCCCTTATAACAGTTTTTTGTGTGCGATTCCATGCTGTCGGTGTGGTGTGTGTGTGTGTTGTCTGTACTGAATTAGTGTGTTAGACAACTGAGGTGCGTTAGTTTTCTGTAGCAGCCCTTTTTAGTTTCTTTAGTGTGCGATTTCATGTTGTCGGTGTGGTGTAGCGTGTGTGTGGTTGGTACTACACTGGTGTGTTAAATAACGGAGGTGCGTTTTTTTTCTTTAATCTCTTAGGAGCACTTTGAGGCAAATCAGTATGAATCAAACCAAATGCCATCCCAACACTGTTTGTGTTCACACCAGCACCAAAGGTGCGTAAGGCTCCTCGGAAACGACAAGCTGAATGTACAGAGGCTCGAGATCCTGCTGCTAAACGAATGCGTGCTAACCACACGTACATTAGATCCAGATCTCAAGTTTATGACGCCCACAAGCATCAACCCTTGTCTGATACAGGTACTTATTTGGAAACGAAATGCTGACACACGAAAGCTGTTAGCAGTAGTTGCAACTGTTATAAATTATGTACACACACACACACACACACACACACACACACACACTCTATCTACGGCTCTGGGTGAGGCATGCGTGCCAGCTGGGAGCAGACGACGGTGGCTGGCAACGCACTGGGTGGCAACATGGCAGAGTTGGCCAAACTCTCTGGATCTGGATTAATAATGCGTAGGGCACCGTACAGGTGCATAACACGCTCTGGTGGAGGGTAGTCACGTCTCCCTCTCCATCTCATTTCTGGCACCACGTTATTCCGTCGGTAAGTTGTAAACATAACCACGTGTTTTCTAAATTTGGTTTTAATTACATATAATACTTGTGATAATATATTACTTTTGTGTGAAACGTAGACAATGGTCAGGGTGTGTGTGTGTGTGTGTGTGTGTGTGTGTGTGTGTGTGTGTGTGTGTGTAGCAGTGTAGGTGACGCCATATATCATGGGATGGGTTGTCATATATCTTTTTTTTATATATCTTGCACCACGTAATTTATCTCAGTAAGTTATAGAGGGGTTGCTCGTGACGTCATCATCAGCGATCAGCTGATCACTTCTCAGGTGCCCCGCAAAGGCCCGCCATTTTGGGAGGCAAATATTTACCGCAAGAGAGCTCCTCAGCTTTTCCCTGCCATGTTACTGTGCTGGTGCTTGTGTTAGTGGCCCATCTATTACTGTGTTGGTGTGTGTTAGTGTCCATCTATTACTGTGTGGGTGTGGGTGTTAGTGGCCCATCTATTATTGTGTGGGTGTGGGTGTTAGTGTCCATCTATTACTGTGTGGGTGTGGGTGTTAGTGTCCATCTATTACTGTGTGGGTGTGGGTGTTAGTGTCCATCTATTACTGTGTGGGTGTGGGTGTTAGTGTCCATCTATTACTGTGTGGGTGTGGGTGTTAGTGTCCATCTATTAATGTGTGGGTGTGGGTGTTAGTGCCCATCTGTTACTGTGTGGGTGTGGGTGTTAGTGTCCATCTATTACTGTGTGGGTGTGGGTGTTAGTGTCCATCTGTTACTGTGTGGGTGTGGGTGTTAGTGTCCATCTGTTACTGTGTGGGTGTGGGTGTTAGTATCCATCTATTACTGTGTGGGTGTGGGTGTTAGTGTCCATCTATTACTGTGTGGGTGGGTGTGTTAGTGTCCATCTATTACTGTGTTGGTGTGGGTGTTAGTGTCCATCTATTACTGTGTGGGTGGGTGTGTTAGTGTCCATCTATTACTGTGTTGGTGTGGGTGTTAGTGTCCATCTATTACTGTGTGGGTGGGTGTGTTAGTGTCCATCTATTACTGTGTGGGTGGGTGTGTTAGTGTCCATCTATTACTGTGTGTGTGGGTGTGTTAGTGTCCATCTGTTACTGTGTGGGTGTGGGTGTTAGTGCCTATCTATTACTGTGTGGGTGGGTGTGTTAGTGTCCATCTATTACTGTGTAGGTGTGGGTGTTAGTGTCCATCTATTACTGTGTGGGTGTGGGTGTTAGTGTCCATCTATTACTGTGTGTTGACAAGCCCTAGCTGATGCTTGCAAGCTGCTGATAGCAGGGGGTCGCGTGAGTTTGAAGCTTTTGGTAAAGGGGTCGCAAGTACTTAATAATTGGGAATCACTGCTCTATATAATGAGGTAGGGGTAGGAATGTGTACCTGCGTGGGGCGAGAAGCTGAAATACCGTCGGTCTTTCAGTGGCTTCAGTATTTAACCGTGCAACAACACTCATGTATAACCATTTATTCGAACATTCCCTCTATGATGCTTCGTATTTTCACTATATTACATATACCGATATATCATACGTACCATTATAACGAAGAATTTCTCAACTTCTTGTCCAGTTTGTTTGTTTTGAGTGTGGCACCCTCAATACACGCGCGACCACGCGTTGTTTTAAAATCTTGTACTTGTTGTGATTACAGAGTTACTGATTGAAAAAAGAGAAGTGAAATAATAACAGAAGTAGAATAATGGCATATTTATTCATTATTCATAAGTGTTTTTAATATAATGAATACATTTCTCACATTTCGTTTCTCTTTCGGGTGGGTATGGTCGCCCCATGTTGTGTGGTAGATCAACACACGAATGTTCCAATAATGTGGGATCCTAGCCATACACAGAACGGCGTCAGATGCGTTTATGAAATCCATTTGTGGGTGTCTAGCTAACAATGTGGTATCCTAGGTTTACACTGTTTAAGAAAACGGCCGTTAGTGTCCATCTAATACTGTGTGTTTTAGTGGCCCATCTATTACTGTTACTGATAGGTGCTACACTGCCGTGCACTCGCGGTAGGTAGACAGGGGCTGCCAAGTATAGGTCAGTGGGCTTTTTGCGAACCCCTTACGTTCTTATGTTCTTACTAAGCACCGCCCGGGGATGCCAGGGGTTAAGTTAGTCATATATTCATTGTTCTTATCATCAAATATATCTTAAAGTTTGATAATAAATGTATATACTGTATGTCCATCATCATTTGGCAGCCTAATGGATAGTTATATAACGAAGCCTAGCCTCACTGTCCAGATTATTTGCATATTCACTGAGATTGTGTCAGGAAGACGGGAGGCACGGGCCAGCCATCATCAGGGGGCAGGGGCTCAGCTGATCGCTCTTGCCTCCCAAAATGGCTGACAGTTGTTTTTCCTAAAACAAAAGCGAAGCGGTGTGACGTCAGTGCAACCCCTCTATAAACATAACCACGTGTTTTCCTAAATTTGGTCGTAGTTATACATATAATACTAGTGATATTATATTAGGTTTGTTCGAAATGTAGCCAATGGTCAGGGTGTGTTTGTGTGTATGTGTGTTTGTGTGTATGTGTGTGTGTGTGTGTGTGTGTGTGTGTGTGTGTGTGTGTGTGTGTAGGTGACGCCATATCATGGGAGTTATTGCCATATTCATTTTTGGGGTCATTTCAGGCATCATGGCCAGGGTGGCTGTGAGTCAGAGAGGGCGGATCCAGGGGCGGATCCAGAAAATCAATTAGGGGGGGTGCCCGATGGTAAAATTTCATAAGTTAGCGACAGCCTCAAAACAGTGAAGACCAATGGATAGTGATGGCGGTTCTTTGCTTAAAATCCGCAGCTCCCGAGCAATCAACACATATGTGACAAACGAATTTTTCTTGTATAGGTATATATGAAGTGCAATCAATATTTAAGCTGGCAAGCAACAACAAGAAACAATTCAAATTGTACATCCGACCAGTAAAAAGGCAGATCTGAACAGATAGAAATCATCACCATACGAGCATTCGAAGAAAACTAAAAGTTTATTTCGATATGTAGGCAGCAAGGGTGATCATAATACAGGTCATATATAAATTACTAACCTAACCTTTACAAAAAAGAGTTAATATGTAAAATTAGACACAGCTGAAGATAAAAAGGAATTCTTATATATATATATATATATATATATATATATATATATATATATATAGATATATATATATATATATATATATATATATATTTTTTTTTTATATGGGATTGAGGTAACACATTTGCAAAGATTGGCTGATCTAAAGAAATATATTTACAAATTCCCAAGTATTCAACAAGTGCCTCACTTAGCAAAGAGTAGTCGGCGGTTTTTTTCGCCGAATTTGCTTATCACTCTCTCGACTGAAATGGGTATATTATAGTGGAGGGCAAGTCCGTTCAGGCGCTCTTGGCCGACGGTACCCCTCAGATAGGTTTTCAGCCTTTTCAATGCTGAGAAAGACCTCTCGGCTTCCGCGTTGGAGACTGAAAGCATCAATAGAGTTTTCAAGAGAATGGCGAGATTGGGGAACATGCTGGTGCTGACGTGTGCCTGGGCTTCTTTGATAGTTTGGAAGACCGGGACAGATAATGCCCAGCGCCTTCACGTGTGTCAGGGATTCGATGTCGAGCTAGTAGAGCTTCACCGCTTGAAGCACAGCCGCAACATCCGTTTCGGGACCTTTGAGGAGTTGCTTGAGCTGAAGTGCGACAGGCACTGTGTCGTCGCCG
The DNA here is from genome assembly GCF_024679095.1 of Eriocheir sinensis. Taxonomy (NCBI): domain Eukaryota; kingdom Metazoa; phylum Arthropoda; class Malacostraca; order Decapoda; family Varunidae; genus Eriocheir; species Eriocheir sinensis. Next base: position 2,074,594 of record NC_066515.1, read on the forward strand.
AGCCGACTCTTCAACTCAGCCAAGACGTGGTCCACGAACGGAATGTACACCGCCCGGCGGTAGTACTCCTCAGCATTCTCGCACGGAACATTTGATCGCTGGGTCTGTCGTCCACAGAGTCGTGGCACAGGGATGGTGTCACGCGCTGACCCCACCTCGACCAAAAGCTCTTCCGCTTTCATGAACACGTCGTGGAAATGATTCTCCGCATCTGCTCTGAACTTGGCAAAAATGGTCTCGATGCCACGAATCGTGGCATAGGCTGACACCAGGTCGCCATCTTTTCTCTGAAGAGTTCGGCTCGGCTCGAGAGTATGCGCCAAAAGCCGCCAATATACACTCCACCACAACCAGTCCAACGAGAAAGCGGGGAACGCGTATGGTGATGAGAAGGAGCCCAGCGGTGGCGTGAAGTTCTTCCTCGAGAAAAACAGCGATGACAGGCAGAAATTCAACCAAAACCAGCACTGCGTCATGCCTCTCAATCCACCTAGTGGGGCACAGGAGAACAAGCTTTTCGCGCTTGGCCGAGGTGAGGTTGACAACCTCTGTGAAGCGGAGAGAGCGCATATTCGAAGAATGAACAAAGTTGTGCACCTCGGTCAGTGTTTGGAGAGCAATCTTCACTTCCTTGACGTCACACGCCTTCGTCAGTACTAGATTCTGCCAGTGGTTAAAGCAGTGGATTGGTTTGGCCAGGGTGTACTTCTTCATGAGTAATGCGGCACACCCTTTGAATTTTCCCGTCATGGCACTTGCTCCATCGAAACCAAGTCCCCTGCACTTGGCCACGTCCAATCCGAGGTCTCCAACGGTGCGCAAAAGGAGCCAGGCTAAACCATTACCGGCGAGGACATGGGCGTGCACAAAGGCAAGGAAGTCTTCCCTTATTTCCTCTTCGAAGTGCCGAATGATGATAGTGGCCTGCACTAAAATTTACTTTCTGCTTGCATGTGAGAAATGAGGTCACAAAGATTTTTTCCTAGGCCTTTACATCTTGCTCTATAATATTCAATATACGATTCCGTAACTTATATACTGAAAATAAATAAAGAAAATCCTGAGTTCTCCAGAAATGCAATAGAAATGTACCAGTTTTCGTTTTGACTCTCTCAGAAAGTGGACATTTTAGCAGATGGGGGGGGGGGGGTCGTCCGACACCTCCGGCTCCTCCCCCCCCCTCCTGGGTACGGCGTACTACGGCCCTGTACGAGTATATAGATTGTTAGATGAGTGCGGGCCCCATAAGAGCGCGGGGCCCTGGGCACGTGCCCGTTGTGCCCTGGCCCTGCAGGAGTGAAAAATTACATCAGACACCGAAAAAAAATTTAAATCTTGCTTGAGCATCCCGTCCACCTCCGCATAGTAAAGTCCAAGGAACCTATAGAGTAGGAGTTTTTTTAAAGTTTGGTTAGGTTAGGTTAGGTTAGGTTAGTTCCCAGCTCTCTAGCTTTTTAGGGGCATCTTAAATATATTTTATGTTTTCTCAATTCACGGGTATTTCAAATATTTTAGTTATCCTAATATTTTTTTTGGGGGGCCCGGGCCATCTGGCTCCCCACCCCCGTATCTGCGCCTGCATATGCCTACAGCCGACGACACATTCCGTATTATAGTTGCAGCACATTATAAGCGAGTCAGTTCTGTACCCACTTTCCGCATACACTCGAGATTTTCTGGGGGGGGCGCAGATTTTTTTGGGGGGCCGGGCCCCCTGGCCCCCCCTCCCTGTATTCGCCCCTGAGCCATGGTGAACACAGGAGGCACGGGCGCCAAGAGATGGAACCAAGCTGCCCTAGACCAACAGCCACTCGCGCTCAGGGGGTGCATGCTCAAAAGGTCGTACAGCCGCCATTGGGGACTGAGGCGGGGTTCCCACTATTCCGTCTTGAAGGATCCGTCGACGTTAATGACGTCAAAATGACGTCAGCGAAACAGCGGCCACCCGTCAGGGATGATCCACTCCGTCAGTCCATCCCTCATCATTTGTTGACAAACATATGGACAGCATTCACCCGGTATCTGCGGGGATCATGTTTCTTAAAGGTCCCTCTAAGCGAGAAAAATGAGAAAAAATCATCACTCACGCAAACCATTTCATAACATATATACCAACGCATTTGTGATCAGTTTATGCATCATCTATTTTGGGGAGCTTATATCATGGCAAAAATTTGGCCCGTCGCTCGCTGGTTCACGGTAAAAGCCACAACTTTGGCCCGTCGCTGCTACCGGGTTAACCACAACGACTTCTTGAATATGTTATTTTGTAGCTAAGTACTTCTATTTCGTATTTTCATGATTATGTACAATATTCAACATCACTGGACTGGCACCACCACCGCCGTTACGGACCCATAAGTTAACTTGAGTTAATCTCTGGACGGGCTCCGCGCGGGGCCCGGGCTCCGTTGATGACGTCACTGACGGTCGACGGATCCGTGAAAACGGAATAGTGGGACCGTCAGTACGCAAATAATAGTCTGTATTTGACTCCACGTCAACCAACCGTGTTACACAGTCATGCATGTCATTGTTAGAGGTGTATTAACCAGTAAATTAAGAAAATGTAACATACAGGTCAGGCACCAATTATTGAAAGAGGTTGGTTACATGTTTTTAGGGAGAAATCGTTGTGGAGTGGTGATGGCTTGATCACCAGAGATAAAAAAGTAAAAAAAACTTACAAGAGTGTAATAAATAATAGAAATAACTCCTGTGAGAGAGAGAGAGAGAGAGAGAGAGAGAGAGAGAGAGAGAGAGAGAGAGAGAGAGAGAGAGAGAGAGAATGAAAGTGAGGAAGAATGATAACGAGGGAGAATGATTATGAGAATAAGACTGAGAATGAGAGAGTTATTGAGAATGAGAATGAGAGTTAATGAAAATAAGAATGAAAGAATGAAAATGAGAGAAAGTTAATGAGAATGAGAGATATTGAGAATGTCAAAGAGAGAGAGAGAGAGAGAGAGAGAGAGAGAGAGAGAGAGAGAGAGAGAGAGAGAGAGAGAGAGAGAGAGAGAGAGAGAATAAGAGAGAATTAGAATGAGAGAGGGAATGAGAAAGAGAGAGAGAGAGAGAATGAGAGAGAAAATGAGAATAAGAGAGAATGAGAATGAGGGAGAGTGAGATGAGGGAGAATATGAGAGAGAGAGAGAGAGAGAGAGAGAGAGAGAGAGAGAGAGAGAGAGAGAGAGAGAGAGAGAATGAGAATGAAAGATGAGAATGAGAGAATGTGAGGGAAAGAATGTAAGAGAGAGAGAGAGAGAGAGAGAGAGAGAGAGAGAGAGAGAGAGAGAGAGAGAGAGAGAGAGAGAGAGAGAGAGAGAGAGAGATAATGTGGTTGAAGGCGACTTGGTCCTATCAACTTCACTTATTTCACATGTTTTGGAAAATAACTTTATGCTCATAGCATTTCTAATAGCACGCAAAGACCTATACATTCAAGCAATTTGATCTGTTTGTGTGTAAAAGCCATGGAAAAGGAATTACATATGATTTCCTTGAAGTTACTACTAGGCAATCATTCGATTTCTTTTGTGTCGCTCTTTTTCTAGCCCAGTTTTCTCGCCTTTTATGTAATGTTTCGCCACAAAAATCATTGTATCTTACCGAGGAAACGTTATGCTGCCATCCCTGCCTCTGTGGGTGTCACCAAAGGCAGAGCAAACCAGCATGGAGAGAAAATGTTGAGATGTGTGGGTGTCGCGCGTTCAACCAGTCGGGCAATGATTTGGGTGGAATAGGCGTACCTAACAATCACCAAATGGTGGGGTACAAACTTGGTGGAGGGACTTTTTTGGCAGCCATAGCCGGTAACGGGCTAAAGTGTAGCCTATCCAGATATTTTGTTTTTATTTATTAATGATCCACGAGAGATCCTAGAGTTAAATCAAAGTATGTGCTTATCTTTGTATTCATTCATACACACACTGGTAATATTTCTGTGGTGTCTGACTCACTTGTTTGAGTGAAATTCTATTGTGAAAAACAGCCACATATTCGTGTCACTTGTAAAAATGAAACTAGTAATGAAAGTTTTGCCACCATGAAATATACACAAATAGATAAATATGAAAGCTCACGAAGTCACAATAAGTGACATCTGCTTTGCGCAGTAATAATATGCTATTTATGGTATCTGATACCCCCAAAATGGCGCATTGGCTGGCTTGGGCCTGCGGGCTACAGCCTCAACGTTGCCAGATTGTCGTACTCGGCCGATTATATTTCCCGACTTCCTACCCCCAAACTGTCTTCTGGGCTCCAATAACGAAACTAATTTATAGTTATCGTTAAAAGAGTTAGATCCTGATGTTTCTTGGCAATAGTTAGGCGTCAGAAACAGGTAAATACTGTTCTCTGAGTACGATGACCTGGCAATCGTAGCTATACGTATTTTCATATTATTGTTCTGTTGTTTATTCAATGTTCTGTTCAAGAAAAAGAATACCCATAATTTTAATTAGTTTTTGGTTATAAGGATTCTTTACGAAATACAATTATAACATTACCTTCTACATGTTAGGAAACGTACTGAATTCTGGATCGGCTACGGTGATGTTAGGTGCGCCTATTGAGGGCCGCGGCGGGGAGGGGGCGGAGCCAAGCTGGCTTCACTTTTGTGACGTCATGTCCTCTCCTTGTATTCTTCCTCCAAGTTCCTGCCCGACTAGTGCCCGGCAAAAAAACGACAGAAAAGAACACTGCCCGATTGCTAAACGAATGCTGCTTGATTACTGGACGAATGGAGAACGACTTCTGACAAGGTATGTGCCGCGCCCTTTCCCTCACTCACTAATCTGGGAACTGGGTGCGGCCTTGACATGTGTGCTGGTGTCCTGAACCCACCAAACACACACACACACACACACACACACACACTCACACACATACACACACAAAAAAAAAAAAAAAAAAAAAATCACTCACGTGCCCGCCCGCCATCTGTGGACTCTTGGTAGCGAATATGTCAGGTGACTGGGGCATGATGTCAGCCGGTTGTGCAAGTTCAGCACACAGGGGCGTCAGGTCAGGGTAGCACACAGGGGCGTCAGGTCAGGGTAGCACACAGGGGCGTCAGGTCAGGGTAGCACACAGGGGCGCCAGAAGTGTAGGGTGGCGGGAAGGGTGAGAGGGAGTATCAGGACGTCAAGTAGGGTTGCAGGACTTCGAGGGAAAGCGAGCGTGGTGGCGCTTTTTGGGGTCAACGGGTTGCAAAGTTGCCAAACCAGTCGGGCGCTGATGACATGTCGGGCACCACTCGTTTAGCTATCGCTCAGCATTCGCTCAAGTCAACGATTCGCCGGGCAGCTATCGTGCAGCTGCTGTGCAGCTTTCAGGCAGCTGCTGTAATGGTCAAAATATTAATTTCGTGCCCGATATTTGCACGAGTGCTGCCCGACCTATCACGAAAGCTGCACGAATGCTGCACCATAGCTGGACGATCACTGCGAGTGCTGCACGATGCCTGCAGCACTCCTGCCCGATCTTTGACAAGGTCGCCGGCCACGCCGATGGCTGCCCGAAAAATAAGCGCAGCGCTTATTTTTCGTGCTCCTTGCCGACTCATCGGCCAGCAGTCGTGGTGCACGGATTTCCCCAACGATGGCTAGACGATGTGCTACGAATATGAACCCGAATGCTGCACGAATGGCAGTCGGGCAGCTGTCGCGTTCAAGATCGTGGATGTGTGAGAGCCCCTTTACTTACTTGCTTGCTTGCTTGTTTGTTTGATTATTTACTTGCTTGCTTGTTTGTTTGTTTAATTATTTACTTGCTTGTTTGTTTGTTTAATTATTTACTTGCTTGTTTGTTTGTTTAATTATTTACTTGCTTGTTTGTTTGTTTAATTATTTACTTGCTTGCTTTCTTACTTACTCACTCAC